>NW_027040486.1:406953-434453 GCF_034236695.1 Oncorhynchus nerka
CCAGCTGACATGGTTACATACTCTAAGGTGAGGAACACACAGTACTACAGACTACAGACTACAGAGACACAGGGACCAGCTGAAGACCAGGAAGGGGAAGGAGAGCAGAGAACCAGCTGACATGGTTACATACTCTAAGGTGAGGAACACACAGTACTACAGACTACAGACTACAGAGACACAGGGACCAGCTGAAGACCAGGAAGGGGAAGGAGAGCAGACAACCAGCTGACATGGTTACATACTCTAAGGTGAGAAACACACAGTACTACAGACTACAGACTACAGAGACACAGGGACCAGCTGAAGACCAGGAAGGGGAAGGAGAGCAGACAACCAGCTGACATGGTTACATACTCTAAGGTGAGAAACACACAGTACTACAGACTACAGAGACACAGGGACCAGCTGAAGACCAGGAAGGGGAAGGAGAGCAGACAACCAGCTGACATGGTTACATACTCTAAGGTGAGAAACACACAGTACTACAGACTACAGACTACAGAGACACAGGGACCAGCTGAAGACCAGGAAGGGGAAGGACAGCAGGGATCCAGCTGACATGGTTACATACTCTAAGGTGAGAAACACACAGTACTACAGACTACAGACTACAGACTACAGAGACACAGGGACCAGCTGAAGACCAGGAAGGGGAAGGAGAGCAGACAACCAGCTGACATGGTTACATACTCTAAGGTGAGAAACACACAGTACTACAGACTACAGAGACACAGGGACCAGCTGAAGACCAGGAAGGGGAAGGAGAGCAGACAACCAGCTGGACATGGTTACATACTCTAAGGTGAGAAACACACAGTACTACAGACTACAGAGACACAGGGACCAGCTGAAGACCAGGAAGGGGAAGGAGAGCAGACAACCAGCTGACATGGTTACATACTCTAAGGTGAGAAACACACAGTACTACAGACTACAGACTACAGAGACACAGGGACCAGCTGAAGACCAGGAAGGGGAAGGAGAGCAGACAACCAGCTGACATGGTTACATACTCTAAGGTGAGGAACACACAGTACTACAGACTACAGACTACAGAGACACAGGGACCAGCTGAAGACCAGGAAGGGGAAGGAGAGCAGACAACCAGCTGACATGGTTACATACTCTAAGGTGAGAAACACACTGTACTACAGACTACAGGCTCAGAGACACAGGGACCAGCTGAAGACCAGGAAGGGGAAGGAGAGCAGACAACCAGCTGACATGGTTACATACTCTAAGGACACAGGGACCAGCTGAAACACACAGTACTACAGACTACAGACTACAGAGACACAGGGACCAGCTGAAGACCAGGAAGGGAAGGAGAGCAGACAACCAGCTGACATGGTTACATACTCTAAGGTGAGAAACACACAGTACTACAGACTACAGGCTCAGAGACACAGGGACCAGCTGAAGACCAGGAAGGGGAAGGAGAGCAGACAACCAGCTGACATGGTTACATACTCTAAGGTGAGAAACACACAGTACTACAGACTACAGACTACAGAGACACAGGGACCAGCTGAAGACCAGGAAGGGGAAGGAGAGCAGACAACCAGCTGACATGGTTACATACTCTAAGGTGAGAAACACACAGTACTACAGACTACAGACTACAGAGACACAGGGACCAGCTGAAGACCAGGAAGGGGAAGGAGAGCAGACAACCAGCTGACATGGTTACATACTCTAAGGTGAGAAACACACAGTACTACAGACTACAGACTACAGAGACACAGGGACCAGCTGAAGACCAGGAAGGGGAAGGAGAGCAGACAACCAGCTGACATGGTTACATACTCTAAGGTGAGAAACACACAGTACTACAGACTACAGACTACAGAGACACAGGGACCAGCTGAAGACCAGGAAGGGGAAGGAGAGCAGACAACCAGCTGACATGGTTACATACTCTAAGGTGAGAAACACACAGTACTACAGACTACAGACTACAGAGACACAGGGACCAGCTGAAGACCAGGAAGGGGAAGGAGAGCAGACAACCAGCTGACATGGTTACATACTCTAAGGTGAGAAACACACAGTACTACAGACTACAGACTACAGAGACACAGGGACCAGCTGAAGACCAGGAAGGGGAAGGAGAGCAGACAACCAGCTGACATGGTTACATACATGGTTACATACATGGTTACATCTAAGGTGAGAAACACACAGTACTACAGACTACAGACTACAGAGACACAGGGACCAGCTGAAGACCAGGAAGGGGAAGGAGAGCAGACAACCAGCTGACATGGTTACATACTCTAAGGTGAGAAACACACAGTACTACAGACTACAGAGACACAGGGACCAGCTGAAGACCAGGAAGGGGAAGGAGAGCAGACAACCAGCTGACATGGTTACATACTCTAAGGTGAGAAACACACAGTACTACAGACTACAGAGACACAGGGACCAGCTGAAGACCAGGAAGGGGAAGGAGAGCAGACAACCAGCTGACATGGTTACATACTCTAAGGTGAGAAACACACAGTACTACAGACTACAGACTACAGAGACACAGGGACCAGCTGAAGACCAGGAAGGGGAAGGAGAGCAGACAACCAGCTGACATGGTTACATACTCTAAGGTGAGAAACACACAGTACTACAGACTACAGACTACAGAGACACAGGGACCAGCTGAAGACCAGGAAGGGGAAGGAGAGCAGACAACCAGCTGACATGGTTACATACTCTAAGGTGAGAAACACACAGTACTACAGACTACAGAGACACAGGGACCAGCTGAAGACCAGGAAGGGGAAGGAGAGCAGACAACCAGCTGACATGGTTACATACTCTAAGGTGAGAAACACACAGTACTACAGACTACAGACTACAGAGACACAGGGACCAGCTGAAGACCAGGAAGGGGAAGGAGAGCAGACAACCAGCTGACATGGTTACATACTCTAAGGTGAGAAACACACAGTACTACAGTGAGAAACACACACTACAGACTACAGAGACACAGGGACCAGCTGAAGACCAGGAAGGGGAAGGAGAGCAGACAACCAGCTGACATGGTTACATACTCTAAGGTGAGAAACACACAGTACTACAGACTACAGACTACAGAGACACAGGGACCAGCTGAAGACCAGGAAGGGGAAGGAGAGCAGACAACCAGCTGACATGGTTACATACTCTAAGGTGAGAAACACACAGTACTACAGACTACAGACTACAGAGACACAGGGACCAGCTGAAGACCAGGAAGGGGAAGGAGAGCAGACAACCAGCTGACATGGTTACATACTCTAAGGTGAGAAACACACAGTACTACAGACTACAGGCTCAGAGACACAGGGACCAGCTGAAGACCAGGAAGGGGAAGGAGAGCAGACAACCAGCTGACATGGTTACATACTCTAAGGTGAGAAACACACAGTACTACAGACTACAGACTCAGAGACACAGGGACCAGCTGAAGACCAGGAAGGGGAAGGAGAGCAGACAAGCAGCTGACATGGTTACATACTCTAAGGTGAGAAACACACAATACTACAGACTACAGACTACAGAGACACAGGGACCAGCTGAAGACCAGGAAGGGGAAGGACAGCAGACAACCAGCTGACATGGTTACATACTCTAAGGTGAGAAACACACAGTACTACAGACTACAGGCTCAGAGACACAGGGACCAGCTGAAGACCAGGAAGGGGAAGGAGAGCAGACAACCAGCTGACATGGTTACATACTCTAAGGTGAGAAACACACAGTACTACAGACTACAGACTACAGAGACACAGGGACCAGCTGAAGACCAGGAAGGGGAAGGAGAGCAGACAACCAGCTGACATGGTTACATACTCTAAGGTGAGAAACACACTGTACTACAGACTACAGGCTCAGAGACACAGGGACCAGCTGAAGACCAGGAAGGGGAAGGAGAGCAGACAACCAGCTGACATGGTTACATACTCTAAGGTGAGAAACACACAGTACTACAGACTACAGACTACAGAGACACAGGGACCAGCTGAAGACCAGGAAGGGGAAGGAGAGCAGACAACCAGCTGACATGGTTACATACTCTAAGGTGAGAAACACACAGTACTACAGACTACAGACTACAGAGACACAGGGACCAGCTGAAGACCAGGAAGGGGAAGGAGAGCAGACAACCAGCTGACATGGTTACATACTCTAAGGTGAGAAACACACAGTACTACAGACTAGAGGCTCAGAGACACAGGGACCAGCTGAAGACCAGGAAGGGGAAGGAGAGCAGAGAACCAGCTGACATGGTTACATACTCTAAGGTGAGAAACACACAGTACTACAGACTACAGACTACAGAGACACAGGGACCAGCTGAAGACCAGGAAGGGGAAGGAGAGCAGACAACCAGCTGACATGGTTACATACTCTAAGGTGAGAAACACACAGTACTACAGACTACAGACTCAGAGACACAGGGACCAGCTGAAGACCAGGAAGGGGAAGGAGAGCAGACAACCAGCTGACATGGTTACATACTCTAAGGTGAGAAACACACAGTACTACAGACTACAGGCTCAGAGACACAGGGACCAGCTGAAGACCAGGAAGGGGAAGGAGAGCAGAGAACCAGCTGACATGGTTACATACTCTAAGGTGAGAAACACACAGTACTACAGACTACAGACTACAGAGACACAGGGACCAGCTGAAGACGAGGAAGGGGAAGGAGAGCAGACAACCAGCTGACATGGTTACATACTCTAAGGTGTAATACTACAGACAACAGATACACATCCCCTGTACTGTACTACAGACAACAGATACACATCCCCTGTACTATACTACAGACAACAGATACACATCCCCTGTACTATACTACAGACAACAGATACACATCCCCTGTACTACAGACAACAGATACACATCCCCTGTACTGTACTACAGACAACAGATACACATCCCCTGTACTGTACTACAGACAACAGATACACATCCCCTGTACTACAGACAACAGATACACATCCCCTGTACTACAGACAACAGATACACATCCCCTGTACTACAGACAACAGATACACATCCCCTGTACTATACTACAGACAACAGATACACATCCCCTGTACTATACTACAGACAACAGATACACATCCCCTGTACTGTACTACAGACAACAGATACACATCCCCTGTACTGTACTACAGACAACAGATACACATCCCCTGTACTACAGACAACAGATACACATCCCCTGTACTGTACTACAGACAACAGATACACATCCCCTGTACTATACTACAGACAACAGATACACATCCCCTGTACTATACTACATACAACAGATACACATCCCCTGTACTGTACTACAGACAACAGATACACATCCCCTGTACTGTACTACAGACAACAGATACACATCCCCTGTACTACAGACAACAGATACACATCCCCTGTACTACAGACAACAGATACACATCCCCTGTACTGTACTACAGACAACAGATACACATCCCCTGTACTGTACTACAGACAACAGATACACATCCCCTGTACTGTACTACAGACAACAGATACACATCCCCTGTACTACAGACAACAGATACACATCCCCTGTACTGTACTACAGACAACAGATACACATCCCCTGTACTGTACTACAGACAACAGATACACATCCCCTGTACTGTACTATAGACAACAGATACACATCCCCTGTACTACAGACAACAGATACACATCCCCTGTACTACAGACAACAGATACACATCCCCTGTACTACAGACAACAGATACACATCCCCTGTACTGTACTACAGACAACATATTCACATCCCCTGTACTATACTACAGACAACAGATACACATCCCCTGTACTGTACTACAGACAACAGATACACATCCCCTGTACTATACTACAGACAACAGATACACATCCCCTGTACTGTACTACAGACAACAGATACACATCCCCTGTACTATACTACAGACAACAGATACACATCCCCTGTACTATACTACAGACAACAGATACACATCCCCTGTACTACAGACAACAGATACACATCCCCTGTACTATACTACAGACAACAGATACACATCCCCTGTACTGTACTACATACAACAGATACACATCCCCTGTGCTGTACTACAGACAACAGATACACATCCCCTGTACTGTACTACAGACAACAGATACACATCCCCTGTACTGTACTACAGACAACAGATACACATCCCCTGTACTGTACTACAGATACACATCCCCTGTACTACAGACAACAGATACACATCCCCTGTACTACAGACAACAGATACACATCCCCTGTACTACAGACAACAGATACACATCCCCTGTACTACAGACAACAGATACACATCCCCTGTACTATACTACAGACAACAGATACACATCCCCTGTACTACAGACAACAGATACACATCCCCTGTACTACAGACAACAGATACACATCCCCTGTACTATACTACAGACAACAGATACACATCCCCTGTACTACAGACAACAGATACACATCCCCTGTACTACAGACAACAGATACACATCCCCTGTACTACAGATAACAGATACACATCCCCTGTACTGTACTACAGACAACAGATACACATCCCCTGTACTATACTACAGACAACAGATACACATTCCCTGTACTGTACTACAGACAACAGATACACATCCCCTGTACTATACTACAGACAACAGATACACATTCCCTGTACTATACTACAGACAACAGATACACATCCCCTGTACTACAGACAACAGATACACATCCCCTGTACTATACTACAGACAACAGATACACATCCCCTGTACTGTACTACAGACAACAGATACACATCCCCTGTACTACAGACTACAGATACACATCCCCTGTACTATACTACAGACAACAGATACACATCCCCTGTACTGTACTACATACAACAGATACACATCCCCTGTGCTGTACTACATACAACAGATACACATCCCCTGTGCTGTACTACAGACAACAGATACACATCCCCTGTACTGTACTACAGACAACAGATACACATCCCCTGTACTGTACTACAGATACACATCCCCTGTACTACAGACAACAGATACACATCCCCTGTACTACAGACAACAGATACACATCCCCTGTACTACAGACAACAGATACACATCCCCTGTACTGTACTACAGACAACAGATACACATCCCCTGTACTACAGACAACAGATACACATCCCCTGTACTACAGACAACAGATACACATCCCCTGTACTACAGACAACAGATACACATCCCCTGTACTACAGACAACAGATACACATCCCCTGTACTGTACTACAGACAACAGATACACATCCACTGTACTGTACTACAGACAACAGATACACATCCCCTGTACTGTACTACAGACAACAGATACACATCCCCTGTACTGTACTACAGACAACAGATACACATCCCCTGTACTGTACTACATACAACAGATACACATCCCCTGTACTGTACTACAGACAACAGATACACATCCCCTGTACTATACTACAGACAACAGATACACATCCCCTGTACTATACTACAGACAACAGATACACATCCCCTGTACTACAGACAACATATACACATCCCCTATACTGTACTACAGACAACAGATACACATCCCCTGTACTATACTACAGACAACAGATACACATCCCCTGTACTGTACTACAGACAACAGATACACATCCCCTGTACTGTACTACAGACAACAGATACACATCCCCTGTACTATACTACAGACAACAGATACACATCCCCTGTACTGTACTACAGACAACAGATACACATCCCCTGTACTACAGACAACAGATACACATCTGTGTATTCAGAGTATGTATCTTGCGTATTCATAACTGGGTATTCAGACTGGGTGTGTATTCTGAGTATGTATTCTGAGTATTCAGCCTGGGTGTGTATCCTGAGTATTCTGCCTGGGTGTGTATCCTGAGTATGTAGTCTGAGTATTCAGCCTGGGTGTGTATCCTGAGTATTCAGCCTGGGTGTGTATCCTGAGTATTCAGCCTGGGTGTGTATCCTGAGTTTTCAGCCTGGGTGTGTATCCTGAGTATTCAGCCTGGGTGTGTATCCTGAGTATTCAGCCTGGGTGTGTATCCTGAGTATTTAGCCTGGGTGTGTATCCTGAGTATTCAGCCTGGGTGTGTATCCTGAGTATTCAGCCTGGGTGTGTATTCTGAGTATGTAGTCTGAGTATTCAGCCTGGGTGTGTATTCTGAGTATGTAGTCTGAGTATTCAGCCTGGGTGTGTATCCTGAGTATTCAGCCTGGGTGTGTATCCTGAGTATTCAGCCTGGGTGTGTATTCTGAGTATGTAGTCTGAGTATTCAGCCTGGGTGTGTATCCTGAGTATTCAGCCTGGGTGTGTATCCTGAGTATTCAGCCTGGGTGTGTATCCTGAGTATTCAGCCTGGGTGTGTATTCTGAGTATGTAGTCTGAGTATTCAGCCTGGGTGTGTATTCTGAGTATGTAGTCTGAGTATTCAGCCTGGGTGTGTATCCTGAGTATTCAGCCTGGGTGTGTATCCTGAGTATTCAGCCTGGGTGTGTATTCTGAGTATGTAGTCTGAGTATTCAGCCTGGGTGTGTATTCTGAGTATGTATCCTGAGTATTCAGCCTGGGTGTGTATTCTGAGTATGTAGTCTGAGTATTCAGCCTGGGTGTGTATTCTGAGTATGTATTCTGAGTATTCAGCCTGGGTGTGTATCCTGAGTATTCAGCCTGGGTGTGTATTCTGAGTATGTATCCTGAGTATTCAGCCTGGGTGTGTATCCTGAGTATTCAGCCTGGGTGTGTATCCTGAGTATTCAGCCTGGGTGTGTATCCTGAGTTTTCAGCCTGGGTGTGTATCCTGAGTATTCAGCCTGGGTGTGTATCCTGAGTATTCAGCCTGGGTGTGTATCCTGAGTATTTAGCCTGGGTGTGTATCCTGAGTATTCAGCCTGGGTGTGTATCCTGAGTATTCAGCCTGGGTGTGTATTCTGAGTATGTAGTCTGAGTATTCAGCCTGGGTGTGTATTCTGAGTATGTAGTCTGAGTATTCAGCCTGGGTGTGTATCCTGAGTATTCAGCCTGGGTGTGTATCCTGAGTATTCAGCCTGGGTGTGTATTCTGAGTATGTAGTCTGAGTATTCAGCCTGGGTGTGTATCCTGAGTATTCAGCCTGGGTGTGTATCCTGAGTATTCAGCCTGGGTGTGTATCCTGAGTATTCAGCCTGGGTGTGTATTCTGAGTATGTAGTCTGAGTATTCAGCCTGGGTGTGTATTCTGAGTATGTAGTCTGAGTATTCAGCCTGGGTGTGTATCCTGAGTATTCAGCCTGGGTGTGTATCCTGAGTATTCAGCCTGGGTGTGTATTCTGAGTATGTAGTCTGAGTATTCAGCCTGGGTGTGTATTCTGAGTATGTATCCTGAGTATTCAGCCTGGGTGTGTATTCTGAGTATGTAGTCTGAGTATTCAGCCTGGGTGTGTATTCTGAGTATGTATTCTGAGTATTCAGCCTGGGTGTGTATCCTGAGTATTCAGCCTGGGTGTGTATTCTGAGTATGTATCCTGAGTATTCAGCCTGGGTGTGTATCCTGAGTATTCAGCCTGGGTGTGTATCCTGAGTATTCAGCCTGGGTGTGTATTCTGACTATGTATTCTGAGTATTCAGACTGGGTGTGTATCCTGAGTATTCAGCCTGGGTGTGTATCCTGAGTATTCAGCCTGGGTGTGTATTCTGACTATGTATTCTGAGTATTCAGCCTGGGTGTGTATCCTGAGTATTCAGCCTGGGTGTGTATCCTGAGTATTCAGCCTGGGTGTGTATTCTGACTATGTATCCTGAGTATTCAGCCTGGGTGTGTATCCTGAGTATTCAGACTGGGTGTGTATTCTGACTATGTATTCTGAGTATTCAGACTGGGTGTGTATCCTGAGTATTCAGCCTGGGTGTGTATCCTGAGTATTCAGACTGGGTGTGTATTCTGACTATGTATTCTGAGTATTCAGACTGGGTGTGTATCCTGAGTATTCAGCCTGGGTGTGTATCCTGAGTATTCAGACTGGGTGTGTATTCTGACTATGTATCCTGAGTATTCAGCCTGGGTGTGTATTCGGAGTATTCAGACTGGGTGTGTATTCTGACTATGTATTCTGAGTATTCAGACTGGGTGTGTATCCTGAGTATTCAGCCTGGGTGTGTATCCTGAGTATTCAGCCTTGGTGTGTATCCTGAGTATTCAGACTGGGTGTGTATTCTGACTATGTATTCTGAGTATTCAGACTGGGTGTGTATCCTGAGTATTCAGCCTGGGTGTGTATGCTGTGTGTTTGTTTCCCCAGTCCCCTCTCCAGGAGTCTCTGATAGACTTCACAGACAGCCACATGAACAAGGTGGCAGCTGACATCTCCCTGGGTAAGACAACACTGTTCCCAAATGGAACCCTATTCCCTACACAGTACACTACTTTTGACCAGCGCTCCAGAAGTGGACTATGTAGGGAACTGCGTACAATTTGGGACTTAACCAATGGCTTCTAATCAAATATACAGAACTAAAATATCAAACGCAACATGAAACCATTTCACTGATTTTATTGAGTTACAGTTCATATATGGAAATCAGTCCATTTTAATTAATTAATTAGGCCCTAATCTATGGATTTGACATGACTGGGAATACAGATATGCATCTGTTGGTCACAGACACCATTAATAAAAAGGTAGGGGGGTGTGGATCAGAACCAGTCAGTATCTGGGATGGATCAGAACCAGTCAGTATCTGGGATGGATCAGAACCAGTCAGTATCTGGTGTGGATCAGAACCAGTCAGTATCTGGGGTGGATCAGAACCAGTCAGTATCTGGGGTGGATCAGAACCAGTCAGTATCTGGTGTGGATCAGAACCAGTCAGTATCTGGGATGGATCAGAACCAGTCAGTATCTGGTGTGGATCAGAACCAGTCAGTATCTGGGGTGGATCAGAACCAGTCAGTATCTGGTGTGGATCAGAACCAGTCAGTATCTGGGATGGATCAAAACCAGTCAGTATCTGGGGTGGATCAGAACCAGTCGGTATCTGGTGTGGATCAGAACCAGTCAGTATCTGGGGTGGATCAGAACCAGTCAGTATCTGGGGTGGATCAGAACCAGTCAGTATCTGGGGTGGATCAGAACCAGTCAGTATCTGGTGTGGATCAGAACCAGTCAGTATCTGGTGTGGATCAGAACCAGTCAGTATCTGGGATGGATCAGAACCAGTCAGTATCTGGTGTGGATCAGAACCAGTCAGTATCTGGTGTGGATCAGAACCAGTCAGTATCTGGTGTGGATCAGAACCAGTCAGTATCTGGGATGGATCAGAACCAGTCAGTATCTGGGATGGATCAAAACCAGTCAGTATCTGGGGTGGATCAGAACCAGTCAGTATCTGGTGTGGATCAGAACCAGTCAGTATCTGGGGTGGATCAGAACCAGTCAGTATCTGGGGTGGATCAGAACCAGTCAGTATCTGGTGTGGATCAGAACCAGTCAGTATCTGGGGTGGATCAGAACCAGTCAGTATCTGGGGTGGATCAGAACCAGTCAGTATCTGGTGTGGATCAGAACCAGTCAGTATCTGGTGTGGATCAGAACCAGTCAGTATCTGGGGTGGATCAGAACCAGTCAGTATCTGGGATGGATCAAAACCAGTCAGTATCTGGGGTGGATCAGAACCAGTCAGTATCTGGGGTGGATCAGAACCAGTCAGTATCTGGGGTGGATCAGAACCAGTCAGTATCTGGGGTGGATCAGAACCAGTCAGTATCTGGGGTGGATCAGAACCAGTCAGTATCTGGGGTGGATCAGAACCAGTCAGTATCTGGTGTGGATCAGAACCAGTCAGTATCTGGGGTGGATCAGAACCAGTCAGTATCTGGGGTGGATCAGAACCAGTCAGTATCTGGTGTGGATCAGAACCAGTCAGTATCTGGTGTGGATCAGAACCAGTCAGTATCTGGGGTGGATCAGAACCAGTCAGTATCTGGTGTGGATCAGAACCAGTCAGTATCTGGTGTGGATCAGAACCAGTCAGTATCTGGTGTGGATCAGAACCAGTCAGTATCTGGTGTGGATCAGTATCTGGTGTGGATCAGAACCAGTCAGTATCTGGGGTGGATCAGAACCAGTCAGTATCTGGGGTGGATCAGAACCAGTCAGTATCTGGGGTGGATCAGAACCAGTCAGTATCTGGGGTGGATCAGAACCAGTCAGTATCTGGTGTGGATCAGAACCAGTCAGTATCTGGTTTGGATCAGAACCAGTCAGTATCTGGTGTGGATCAGAACCAGTCAGTATCTGGTGTGGATCAGAACCAGTCAGTATCTGGTGTGGATCAGAACCAGTCAGTATCTGGGGTGGATCAGAACCAGTCAGTATCTGGGGTGGATCAGAACCAGTCAGTATCTGGGGTGGATCAGAACCAGTCAGTATCTGGTGTGGATCAGAACCAGTCAGTATCTGGGGTGGATCAGAACCAGTCAGTATCTGGGGTGGATCAGAACCAGTCAGTATCTGGTGTGGATCAGAACCAGTCAGTATCTGGGGTGGATCAGAACCAGTCAGTATCTGGTGTGGATCAGAACCAGTCAGTATCTGGGGTGGATCAGAACCAGTCAGTATCTGGTGTGGATCAGAACCAGTCAGTATCTGGGGTGGATCAGAACCAGTCAGTATCTGGGGTGGATCAGAACCAGTCAGTATCTGGTGTGGATCAGAACCAGTCAGTATCTGGTGTGGATCAGTATCTGGTGTGGATCAGAACCAGTCAGTATCTGGGGTGGATCAGAACCAGTCAGTATCTGGGGTGGATCAGAACCAGTCAGTATCTGGTGTGGATCAGAACCAGTCAGTATCTGGGGTGGATCAGAACCAGTCAGTATCTGGTGTGGATCAGAACCAGTCAGTATCTGGTGTGGCCACCGTTTGTCTCATGCAGCGCAACACATCTCCTTCACATAGAGTTGATCAGGCTGTTGATTGTGGCCTATGGAATGTGGTCCCACTCCTCTTCAATGGCTGTGAGAAGTTGCTGGAACTTGAATGTGCTGTCGTACACGTCAATCCAGAGCATCCCAAACATGCTCAGTGGGTGACATGTCTGGTGAGTGTGCAGGCCATGGAAGAACTGGGACATTTTCAGCTTCCAGAAATTATGTACATTATCATGCTGAAACATGAGGTGATGGCGGCGGTTGAATGGAACGACAATGGGGACCTCAGGATCTCGTCACGACATCTCTGTGTATTTAAATTGCCATTGAAAAAATGCAATTGAGTTCACGCTGTCGGCCATCTGCCCGGTACTGATGAAACCGGGATTCATCTGTGAAGAGCACACTTCTCCAGCGTACCAGTGGCCATCGAAAGTGAACATTTGCCCACTGAAGTCGGCTCCAACGTCGAACTGCAGTCAGGTCCAGACCCTGGTGAGGGTCGAACTGCAGGCAGGTCCAGACTCTGGTGAGGGTCGAACTGCAGTCAGGTCGAGACCCTGGTGAGGGTCGAACTGCAGTCAGGTGGAGACCCTGCTGAGGGTCGAACTGCAGTCAGGTCGAGACCCTGGTGAGGGTCGAACTGCAGTCAGGTGGAGACCCTGGTTAGGGTCGAACTGCAGTCAGGTCCAGACCCTGGTGAGGGTCGAACTGCAGTCAGGTGGAGACCCTGGTTAGGGTCGAACTGCAGTCAGGTCCAGACCCTGGTGAGGGTCGAACTGCAGTCAGGTGGAGACCCTGCTGAGGGTCGAACTGCAGTCAGGTCGAGACCCTGGTGAGGGTCGAACTGCAGTCAGGTGGAGACCCTGGTTAGGGTCGAACTGCAGTCAGGTCCAGACCCTGGTGAGGGTCGAACTGCAGTCAGGTGGAGACCCTGGTTAGGGTCGAACTGCAGTCAGGTCCAGACCCTGGTGAGGGTCGAACTGCAGTCAGGTGGAGACCCTGGTGAGGGTCGAACTGCAGTCAGGTCCAGACCCTGGTGAGGGTCGAACTGCAGTCAGGTCGAGACCCTGCTGAGGGTCGAACTGCAGTCAGGTGGAGACCCTGGTGAGGGTCGAACTGCAGTCAGGTCGAGACCCTGGTGAGGGTCGAACTGCAGTCAGGTCCAGACCCTGGTGAGGGTCGAACTGCAGTCAGGTCCAGACCCTGCTGAGGGTCGAACTGTAGTCAGGTCGAGACCCTGGTGAGGGTCGAACTGCAGTCAGGTGGAGACCCTGGTGAGGGTCGAACTGCAGTCAGGTCGAGACCCTGGTGAGGGTCGAACTGCAGTCAGGTGGAGACCCTGCTGAGGGTCGAACTGCAGTCAGGTCGAGACCCTGGTGAGGGTCGAACTGCAGTCAGGTGGAGACCCTGCTGAGGGTCGAACTGCAGTCAGGTCGAGACCCTGGTGAGGGTCGAACTGCAGTCAGGTGGAGACCCTGGTTAGGGTCGAACTGCAGTCAGGTCCAGACCCTGGTGAGGGTCGAACTGCAGTCAGGTGGAGACCCTGGTTAGGGTCGAACTGCAGTCAGGTCCAGACCCTGGTGAGGGTCGAACTGCAGTCAGGTGGAGACCCTGGTGAGGGTCGAACTGCAGTCAGGTCCAGACCCTGGTGAGGGTCGAACTGCAGTCAGGTGGAGACCCTGGTGAGGGTCGAACTGCAGTCAGGTGGAGACCCTGGTGAGGGTCGAACTGCAGTCAGGTCGAGACCCTGGTGAGGGTCGAACTGCAGTCAGGTCCAGACCCTGGTGAGGGTCAAACTGCAGGCTGGTCCAGACCCTGCTGAGGGTCGAACTGCAGTCAGGTGGAGACCCTGGTGAGGGTCGAACTGCAGTCAGGTGGAGACCCTGGTGAGGGTCGAACTGCAGTCAGGTCCAGACCCTGGTGAGGGTCGAACTGCAGTCAGGTGGAGACCCTGCTGAGGGTCGAACTGCAGTCAGGTGGAGACCCTGGTGAGGGTCGAACTGCATTCTGGTGGAGACCCTGGTGAGGGTCGAACTGCATTCTGGTGGAGACCCTGCTGAGGGTCGAACTGCAGTCAGGTCGAGACCCTGGTGAGGGTCGAACTGCAGTCAGGTGGAGACCCTGGTTAGGGTCGAACTGCAGTCAGGTCCAGACCCTGGTGAGGGTCGAACTGCAGTCAGGTGGAGACCCTGGTTAGGGTCGAACTGCAGTCAGGTCCAGACCCTGGTGAGGGTCGAACTGCAGTCAGGTGGAGACCCTGGTGAGGGTCGAACTGCAGTCAGGTCCAGACCCTGGTGAGGGTCGAACTGCAGTCAGGTGGAGACCCTGGTGAGGGTCGAACTGCAGTCAGGTGGAGACCCTGGTGAGGGTCGAACTGCAGTCAGGTCGAGACCCTGGTGAGGGTCGAACTGCAGTCAGGTCCAGACCCTGGTGAGGGTCAAACTGCAGGCTGGTCCAGACCCTGCTGAGGGTCGAACTGCAGTCAGGTGGAGACCCTGGTGAGGGTCGAACTGCAGTCAGGTGGAGACCCTGCTGAGGGTCGAACTGCAGTCAGGTGGAGACCCTGGTGAGGGTCGAACTGCATTCTGGTGGAGACCCTGGTGAGGGTCGAACTGCATTCTGGTGGAGACCCTGGTGAGGGTCGAACTGCAGTCAGGTGGAGAACCTGGTGAGGGTCGAACTGCAGTCAGGTGGAGACCCTGGTGAGGGTCGAACTGCAGTCAGGTCGAGACCCTGGTGAGGGTCGAACTGCAGTCAGGTGGAGACCCTGGTGAGGGTCGAACTGCAGTCAGGTCGAGACCCTGGTGAGGGTCGAACTGCAGTCAGGTCGAGACCCTGCTGAGGGTCGAACTGCAGTCAGGTCGAGACCCTGCTGAGGGTCGAACTGCAGTCAGGTCCAGACCCTGCTGAGGGTCGAACTGCAGTCAGGTCCAGACCCTGGTGAGGGTCGAACTGCAGTCAGGTCCAGACCCTGGTGAGGGTCGAACTGCAGTCAGGTCCAGACCCTGGTGAGGGTCGAACTGCAGTCAGGTCCAGACCCTGGTGAGGGTCGAACTGCAGTCAGGTCCAGACCCTGGTGAGGGTCGAACTGCAGTCAGGTCCAGACCCTGATGAGGGTCGAACTGCAGTCAGGTGGAGACCCTGGTGAGGGTCGAACTGCAGTCAAGTCGAGACCCTGGTGAGGGTCGAACTGCAGTCATGTCGAGACTCTGGTGAGGGTAACGAGCACACAGATTACCTTCCCTGAGATGATTTCTGGACGTTTGTGCAGAAATTCTTGGGTTGTGCAAACCTACTGTCCGGGTGGCCGGTCTCAGACGATCCCACAGGTGAAGAAGCCGGATGTGGAGGTCTGGCGTGGTTGTGAGGCTGGTTGGACGTACTGCCAAATGTTTTAAAATGGCGTGGCAGGCCGCTTACGGTAGAGAAATTTCTCTGAAGGATATTCCTGCAGTCAGCATGCCAATTGCACGTTCCCTCAAAACTTGAGACATCTGTGACAAAACTGCACATTTTAGAGTGGCCTTTTATTGTCCCCCAGCACAAGGTGCACCTGTGTAACGATCATGCTGTTTTAATCAGCTTCTTGATATGACACACCTGTCAGGTGGATGGATTATCTTGGCAAAGGAGAAATGCTCACTAACAGAGATGTAAACAAATTTGTGCAAAACATTTGGGAGAAAGAAGCTTTTTGTGCGTCTGGAACATTTCTGGGATCTTTTGTTTCTCCTGAAACGTGGGACCAACACTTTACATGTTGTGTTAATATTGTTGTCCAGTGTAGTTATTTTATTTCTCATGGAACCTGTCTCACCTTCTTCACTCTGCAGCTGTGATGAAGTTCATGGGAGACTACCCTCTGAAGGGACAGACAGAACAGGACCTGGTCTCAACGATCCTAAAGGTACACACTCACTCACTCACTCACACTCACTCACTCACACACACACTCACGCACGCTCGCTCTCTCACTCACACACTCACTCACTCACTCACTCACTCACTCACTCACTCACTCACTCACTCACTCACTCACTCACTCACACACTCACTCACTCACACTCACTCACTCACTCACTCACACACACACACTCACGCTCCGCTCACCACTCACTCACTCACTCATCACACTCACTCACTCACTCACTCACTCACCACTCCTCACTCACTCACTCCACTCACCACTCACTCACTCACTCACTCACTCACTCACCACTCCCTCACCACTCACTCACTCACACACTCACACCACACACTCACTGTCACTCACACAGTCACCACTCACTCACCACTCACTCACCACTCACCCACCACTCACCTGTCTCACCACTCACCACCACCACTCACTCACACTCACTCACCAGTCACTACCTGTCACTGTCACTCAGTCCTCACTCCACTACACTCACACTCACCACTCACCACCACCCACCTCACTCACTCACTCATGTCACTCACCACCACCACTCACTCTGTCTGCTCTCACTCACTCCTCACTCACTCACCACTCACCACTACACTCACACTCATCACTCACTCACCATACACTCACACTCCACCACCAGTCATGTACACTCACTCACCTCACTGTCTGTCACTCTCACTCACTCACTCACTCCACTCACCTCACACTCACCACTCACTCACTCACTCACTCATCACTCACTCACTCACTCACTCACTCACTCACAGTCACTCACTCACTACACTCACTCACTCACTCACTCACTCACTCACTCACGCACGCTCGCTCACTCGCATCCCAACATATATCTTCTACTTCTGAAAAAGGTGTGTGTGTGTGTGTGTGTGTGTGTGTGTGTGTGTGTGTGTGTGTGTGTGTGTGTGTGTGTGTGTGTGTGTGTGTGTGTGTGTGTGTGTGTGTGTGTGTGTGTGTGTGTGTATATGTGTGTGTGTGTGTGTGTGTGTGTGTGTGTGTGTGTGTGTGTGTGTGTGTCTCTAGCTCAGTGGGGAGTATGGTCTGATGAAAGATGAAGCCTACTGCCAGGTGATGAAACAGGTCACAGGAAACACCAGCTCCAAAACGTAAGAACCCTAACATTGATCTCTAACCTCTAACCTTGACCTCTAACCTCTAGGGACAGTTGTCAGAGAGGCTGGAGGCTACTCTACATCCTGACTGTTATAGGGTTAGTGTATATCTGACCTCTGACCTCTAACCTCTAGGGACAGTTGTCAGAGAGGCTGGAGGCTCCCTCTACATCCTGACTGTTATAGGGTTAGTGTATATCTGACCTCTGACCTCTAACCTCTAGGGACAGTTGTCAGAGAGGCTGGAGGCTCCTCTACATCCTGACTGTTATAGGGTTAGTGTATATCTGACCTCTGACCTCTAACCTCTAGGGACAGTTGTCAGAGAGGCTGGAGGCTACTCTACATCCTGACTGTTATAGGGTTAGTGTATATCTGACCTCTGACCTCTAACCTCTAGGGACAGTTGTCAGAGAGGCTGGAGGCTCCTCTACATCCTGACTGTTATAGGGTTAGTGTATATCTGACCTCTGACCTCTAACCTCTAGGGACAGTTGTCAGAGAGGCTGGAGGCTACTCTACATCCTGACTGTTATAGGGTTAGTGTATATCTGACCTCTGACCTCTAACCTCTAGGGACAGTTGTCAGAGAGGCTGGAGGCTACTCTACATCCTGACTGTTATAGGGTTAGTGTATATCTGAGTCCCTCTGACCTCTAACCTTAGGGACAGTTGTCAGAGAGGCTGGAGGCTCCTCTACATCCTGACTGCGTTCCATCGCTGTTCTGAGGTCCTGAAGCCCTTCCTTTTAACGTTCCTGTTGGACGCCTGCTCTGGTCCTGGAGTTCACTACCAAGGTACCCTAACTATATCTATAACCCTCCCTACCAGTCAGGATGTCTGTTATACCTGTCTGTCTGTCTGTCTGCTCTAGTCCTGTAGTCCACTACCAAGGTACCCTAACTATATATATAACCCTCCCTACCAGTCAGGATGTCTGTTATACCTGTCTGTCTGTCTGCTCTAGTCCTGTAGTCCACTACCAAGGTACCCTAACTATATCTATAACCCTCCCTACCAGTCAGGATGTCTGTTATACCTGTCTGTCTGTCTGCTCTAGTCCTGTAGTCCACTACCAAGGTACCCTAACTATATCTATAACCCTCCCTACCAGTCAGGATGTCTGTTATACCTGTCTGTCTGTCTGCTCTAGTCCTGTAGTCCACTACCAAGGTACCCTAACTATATCTATAACCCTCCCTACCAGTCAGGATGTCTGTTATACCTGTCTGTCTGTCTGCTCTAGTCCTGTAGTCCACTACCAAGGTACCCTAACTATATCTATAACCCTCCCTACCAGTCAGGATGTCTGTTATACCTGTCTGTCTATCTGCTCTGGTCCTGGAGTCCACTACCAAGGTACCCTAACTATATCTATAACCCTCCCTACCAGTCAGGATGTCTGTTATACCTGTCTGTCTGTCTGCTCTGGTCCTGGAGTCCACTACCAAGGTACCCTAACTATATCTATAACCCTCCCTACCAGTCAGGATGTCTGTTATACCTGTCTGTCTGTCTGCTCTAGTCCTGTAGTCCACTACCAAGGTACCCTAACTATATCTATAACCCTCCCTACCAGTCAGGATGTCTGTTATACCTGTCTGTCTGTCTGCTCTAGTCCTGTAGTCCACTACCAAGGTACCCTAACTATATCTATAACCCTCCCTACCAGTCAGGATGTCTGTTATACCTGTCTGTCTGTCTGTCTGCTCTAGTCCTGTAGTCCACTACCAAGGTACCCTAACTATATCTATAACCCTCCCTACCAGTCAGGATGTCTGTTATACCTGTCTGTCTGTCTGCTCTAGTCCTGTAGTCCACTACCAAGGTACCCTAACTATATCTATAACCCTCCCTACCAGTCAGGATGTCTGTTATACCTGTCTGTCTGTCTGTCTGCTCTAGTCCTGGAGTCCACTACCAAGGTACCCTAACTATATCTATAACCCTCCCTACCAGTCAGGATGTCTGTTATACCTGTCTGTCTGTCTGCTCTAGTCCTGTAGTCCACTACCAAGGTACCCTAACTATATCTATAACCCTCCCTACCAGTCAGGATGTCTGTTATACCTGTCTGTCTGTCTCCTCTAGTCCTGTAGTCCACTACCAAGGTACCCTAACTATATCTATAACCCTCCCTACCAGTCAGGATGTCTGTTATACCTGTCTGTCTATCTGCTCTAGTCCTGGAGTCCACTACCAAGGTACCCTAACTATATCTATAACCCTCCCTACCAGTCAGGATGTCTGTTATACCTGTCTGTCTGTCTGCTCTGGTCCTGGAGTCCACTACCAAGGTACCCTAACTATATCTATAACCCTCCCTACCAGTCAGGATGTCTGTTATACCTGTCTGTCTGTCTGCTCTAGTCCTGGAGTCCACTACCAAGGTACCCTAACTATATCTATAACCCTCCCTACCAGTCAGGATGTCTGTTATACCTGTCTGTCTGTCTGCTCTAGTCCTGTAGTCCACTACCAAGTTACCCTAACTATATCTATAACCCTCCCTACCAGTCAGGATGTCTGTTATACCTGTCTGTCTGCTCTAGTCCTGTAGTCCACTACCAAGGTACCCTAACTATATCTATAACCCTCCCTACCAGTCAGGATGTCTGTTATACCTGTCTGTCTGTCTGCTCTAGTCCTGTAGTCCACTACCAAGGTACCCTAACTATATCTATAACCCTCCCTACCAGTCAGGATGTCTGTTATACCTGTCTGTCTGCTCTAGTCCTGGAGTCCACTACCAAGGTACCCTAACTATATCTATAACCCTCCCTACCAGTCAGGATGTCTGTTATACCTGTCTGTCTGTCTGCTCTAGTCCTGGAGTCCACTACCAAGGTACCCTAACTATATCTATAACCCTCCCTACCAGTCAGGATGTCTGTTATACCTGTCTGTCTGTCTGCTCTAGTCCTGTAGTCCACTACCAAGGTACCCTAACTATATCTATAACCCTCCCTACCAGTCAGGATGTCTGTTATACCTGTCTGTCTGTCTGTCTGCTCTAGTCCTGTAGTCCACTACCAAGGTACCCTAACTATATCTATAACCCTCCCTACCAGTCAGGATGTCTGTTATACCTGTCTGTCTGTCTGCTCTAGTCCTGTAGTCCACTACCAAGGTACCCTAACTATATCTATAACCCTCCCTACCAGTCAGGATGTCTGTTATACCTGTCTGTCTATCTGCTCTAGTCCTGGAGTCCACTACCAAGGTACCCTAACTATATCTATAACCCTCCCTACCAGTCAGGATGTCTGTTATACCTGTCTGTCTGCTCTAGTCCTGTAGTCCACTACCAAGTTACCCTAACTATATCTATAACCCTCCCTACCAGTCAGGATGTCTGTTATACCTGTCTGTCTGCTCTAGTCCTGTAGTCCACTACCAAGGTACCCTAACTATATCTATAACCCTCCCTACCAGTCAGGATGTCTGTTATACCTGTCTGTCTGTCTGCTCTAGTCCTGTAGTCCACTACCAAGGTACCCTAACTATATCTATAACCCTCCCTACCAGTCAGGATGTCTGTTATACCTGTCTGTCTGTCTGTCTGCTCTAGTCCTGGAGTCCACTACCAAGGTACCCTAACTATATCTA
This sequence comes from Oncorhynchus nerka, assembly GCF_034236695.1. Classification (NCBI taxonomy): domain Eukaryota; kingdom Metazoa; phylum Chordata; class Actinopteri; order Salmoniformes; family Salmonidae; genus Oncorhynchus; species Oncorhynchus nerka. The sequence continues at coordinate 428,594 of NW_027040486.1, forward strand.
TAACCCTCCCTACCAGTCAGGATGTCTGTTATACCTGTCTGTCTGTCTGCTCTAGTCCTGTAGTCCACTACCAAGGTACCCTAACTATATCTATAACCCTCCCTACCAGTCAGGATGTCTGTTATACCTGTCTGTCTGTCTGCTCTAGTCCTGTAGTCCACTACCAAGGTACCCTAAATATATCTATAACCCTCCCTACCAGTCAGGATGTCTGTTATACCTGTCTGTCTGTCTGCTCTAGTCCTGTAGTCCACTACCAAGGTACCCTAACTATATCTATAACCCTCCCTACCAGTCAGGATGTCTGTTATACCTGTCTGTCTATCTGTCTGCTCTAGTCCTGTAGTCCACTACCAAGGTACCCTAACTATATCTATAACCCTCCCTACCAGTCAGGATGTCTGTTATACCTGTCTGTCTGTCTGTCTGCTCTAGTCCTGTAGTCCACTACCAAGGTACCCTAACTATATCTATAACCCTCCCTACCAGTCAGGATGTCTGTTATACCTGTCTGTCTGTCTGCTCTGGTCCTGGAGTCCACTACCAAGGTACCCTAACTATATCTATAACCCTCCCTACCAGTCAGGATGTCTGTTATACCTGTCTGTCTGTTCTAGTCCTGTAGTCCACTACCAAGGTACCCTAACTATATCTATAACCCTCCCTACCAGTCAGGATTACATTTACATTTAAGTCATTTAGCAGACGCTCTTATCCAGAGCGACTTACAAATTGGTGCTTTCACCTTATGACATCCAGTGGAACAGCCACTTTACAATAGTGCATCTAGGTCTTTTAAGGGGGAAGGATTACTTTATCCTATCCTAGGTATTCCTTAAAGAGGTGGGGTTTCAGGTGTCTCCGGAAGGTGGTGATTGACTCCGCTGTCCTGGCGTCGTGAGGGAGTTTGTTCCACCATTGGGGGGCCAGAGCAGCGAACAGTTTTGACTGGGCTGAGCGGGAACTGTACTTCCTCAGTGGTAGGGAGGCGAGCAGGCCAGAGGTGGATGAACGCAGTGCCCTTGTTTGGGTGTAGGGCCTGATCAGAGCCTGGAGGTACTGAGGTGCCGTTCCCCTCACAGCTCCGTAGGCAAGCACCATGGTCTTGTAGCGGATGCGAGCTTCAACTGGAAGCCAGTGGAGAGAGCGGAGGAGCGGGGTGACGTGAGAGAACTTGGGAAGGTTGAACACCAGACGGGCTGCGGCGTTCTGGATGAGTTGTAGGGGTTTAATGGCACAGGCAGGGAGCCCAGCCAACAGCGAGTTGCAGTAATCCAGACGGGAGATGACAAGTGCCTGGATTAGGACCTGCGCCGCTTCCTGTGTGAGGCAGGGTCGTACTCTGCGGATGTTGTAGAGCATGAACCTACAGGAACGGGCCACCGCCTTGATGTTATTTGAGAACGACAGGGTGTTGTCCAGGATCACGCCGAGGTTCTTAGCGCTCTGGGACGAGGACACAATGGAGTTGTCAACCGTGATGGCGAGATCATGGAACGGGCAGTCCTTCCCGGGAGGAAGAGCAGCTCCGTCTTGCCGAGGTTCAGCTTGAGGTGATGATCCGTCATCCACACTGATATGTCTGCCAGACATGCAGAGATGCGATTCGCCACCTGGTCGTCAGAAGGGGGAAAGGAGAAGATTAATTGTGTGTCGTCTGCATAGCAATGATAGGAGAGACCATGTGAGGTTATGACAGAGCCAAGTGACTTGGTGTATAGCGAGAATAGGAGAGGGCCTAGAACAGAGCCCTGGGGGACACCAGTGGTGAGCACGTGGTGAGGAGACGGATTCTCGCCACGCCACCTGGTAGAGCGACCTGTCAGGTAGGACGCAATCCAAGCGTGGGCCGCGCCGGAGATGCCCAACTCGGAGAGGGTGGAGAGGAGGATCTGATGGTTCACAGTATCGAAGGCAGCCGATAGGTCTAGAAGGATGAGAGCAGAGGAGAGAGAGTTAGCTTTAGCAGTGCGGAGCGCCTCAGTGATACAGAGAAGAGCAGTCTCAGTTGAATGACTAGTCTTGAAACCTGACTGATTTGGATCAAGAAGGTCATTCTGAGAGAGATAGCGGGAGAGCTGGCCAAGGACGGCACGTTCAAGAGTTTTGGAGAGAAAAGAAAGAAGGGATACTGGTCTGTAGTTGTTGACATCGGAGGGATCGAGTGTAGGTTTTTTCAGAAGGGGTGCAACTCTCGCTCTCTTGAAGACGGGAGGGACGTAGCCAGCGGTCAGGGATGAGTTGATGAGCGAGGTGAGGTAAGGGAGAAGGTCACCGGAGATGGTCTGGAGAAGAGAGGAGGGGATAGGGTCAAGCGGGCAGGTTGTTGGGCGGCCGGCCGTCACAAGACGCGAGATGTCATCTGGAGAGAGAGGGGAGAAAGAGGTCAGAGCACAGGGTAGGGCAGTGTGAGCAGAACCAGCGGTGTCGTTCGACTTAGCAAACGAGGATCGGATGTCGTCGACCTTCTTTTCAAAATGGTTGACGAAGTCATCTGCAGAGAGGGAGGAGGGGGGAGGATTCAAGAGGGAGGAGAAGGTGGCAAAGAGCTTCCTAGGGTTAGAGGCAGATGCTTGGAATTTAGAGTGGTAGAAAGTGGCTTTAGCAGCAGAGACAGAGGAGGAAAATGTAGAGAGGAGGGAGTGAAAGGATGCCAGGTCCGCAGGGAGGCGAGTTTTCCTCCATTTCCGCTCGGCTGCCCGGAGCCCTGTTCTGTGAGCTCGCAATGAGTCGTCGAGCCACGGAGCGGGAGGGGAGGACCGAGCCGGCCTGGAGGATAGGGGACATAGAGCGTCAAAGGATGCAGAAAGGGAGGAGAGGAGGGTTGAGGAGGCAGAATCAGGAGATAGGTTGGAGAAGGTTTGAGCAGAGGGAAGAGATGATAGGATGGAAGAGGAGAGAGTAGCGGGGGAGCGAGAGCGAAGGTTGGGACGGCGCGATACCATCCGAGTAGGGGCAGTGTGGGAAGTGTTGGATGAGAGCGAGAGGGAAAAGGATACAAGGTAGTGGTCGGAGACTTGGAGGGGAGTTGCAGTGAGGTTAGTGGAAGAACAGCATCTAGTAAAGATGAGGTCGAGCGTATTGCCTGCCTTGTGAGTAGGGGGGGAAGGTGAGAGGGTGAGGTCAAAAGAGGAGAGGAGTGGAAAGAAGGAGGCAGAGAGGAATGAGTCAAAGGTAGACGTGGGGAGGTTAAAGTCGCCCAGAACTGTGAGAGGTGAGCCGTCCTCAGGAAAGGAGCTTATCAAGGCATCAAGCTCATTGATGAACTCTCCGAGGGAACCTGGAGGGCGATAAATGATAAGGATGTTAAGCTTGAAAGGGCTGGTAACTGTGACAGCATGGAATTCAAAGGAGGCGATAGACAGATGGGTAAGGGGAGAAAGAGAGAATGACCACTTGGGAGAGATGAGGATCCCGGTGCCACCACCCCGCTGACCAGAAGCTCTCGGGGGTGTGCGAGAGCACGTGGGCGGACGAAGAGAGAGCAGTAGGAGTAGCGGTGTTGTCTGTGGTGATCCATGTTTCCGTCAGAGCCAAGAAGTCGAGGGACTGGAGGGAGGCATAGGCTGAGATGAACTCTGCCTTGTTGGCCGCAGATCGGCAGTTCCAGAGGCTACCGGAGACCTGGAACTCCACGTGGGTCGTGCGCGCTGGGACCACCAGATTAGGGTGGCCGCGGCCATGCGGTGTGGAGCGTTTGTATGGTCTGTGCAGAGAGGAGAGAACAGGGATAGACAGACACATAGTTGACAGGCTAGAGAAGAGGCTACGCTAATGCAGAGGAGATTGGAATGACAAGTGGACTACACGTCTCGAATGTTCAGAAAGTTAAGCTTACGTAGCAAGAATCTAATTGACTAAAATGATTAAAATTATACAGTACTGCTGGGGTAGGCTAGCTGCGTTGTTGACACTACCCTAATCAAGTCGTACGGTTGAGTGTGACGTTTCTACAATGCTGCTTTTCGGGAGCTAGCTGGCTAGCTAGCAGTGTTGGTTACGTTACGTTGCGTTAGGAGAACGACAATAGCTGGCTAGCTAGCAGTGTTGGTTACGTTAAGTTGCGTTAGGAGAACGACAATAGCTGGCTAGCTAATCTAGAAAATCGCTCTAGACTACACAATTATCTTTGAAACAAAGACGGCTATGTAGCTAGCTACGATCAAACAAATCACACCGTTGGGACTGTAATGAAATGAAATGAAAGTGATACTACCTGTGGAGCGACGCGGAATGCGACCGGAATGCGAAAGTTCTATTCAGTAGACGTTGGCTGGCTATTGACTAGCTAGGAGTGTCTCCTACGTTAAGGACGACAAAATAGCTGGCTAGCTAACCTCGGTGAATTAAGATAATCACTCTAAGACTACACACTCTAAACTACACAATTATCTTGGATACGAAGACAGCAAAGACAACTATGTAGCTAGCTAATACTACACTAATCAAGTCGTTCAGTTGAGTGTGATAGTTACTACAGTGCTACGGTAGCCAGTGAACGTAAGCTAGCTGGGTAGCTGCTAGGCAGATAGGAGGGTGACGAAATACGATAATAACGCAATTATCACTCTAAGACTCCACACTCTAAACTACACAATTATCTTGGATACGAAGACAGCAAAGACAAGTATGTAGCTAGCTAACACTACACTAATCAAGTCGTTCAGTTGAGTGTGATAGTTACTACAGTGCTACGGTAGACGGTGAACGTGTTGGGCAGATAGGAGACGACGAAATACGATAATTACGCAATTATCTTTGATACAACGACGACTATGTAGCTAGCTAAGAAGAAATTGCTATTTCAAATCAGACCGTTGTACTATAATGAAATGTAATGAAATGTAATGAAAAAGTTATACAACCTGCAGACCGAAGCGTGGATGCGACCGACTCGCTCCAACCCGGAAGCAGGATGTCTGTTATACCTGTCTGTCTGTCTGCTCTAGTCCTGTAGTCCACTACCAAGGTACCCTAAATATATCTATAACCCTCCCTACCAGTCAGGATGTCTGTTATACCTGTCTGTCTGTCTGCTCTAGTCCTGTAGTCCACTACCAAGGTACCCTAACTATATCTATAACCCTCCCTACCAGTCAGGATGTCTGTTATACCTGTCTGTCTGTCTGTCTGCTCTAGTCCTGTAGTCCACTACCAAGGTACCCTAACTATATCTATAACCCTCCCTACCAGTCAGGATGTCTGTTATACCTGTCTGTCTGCTCTAGTCCTGGAGTCCACTACCAAGGTACCCTAACTATATCTATAACCCTCCCTACCAGTCAGGATGTCTGTTATACCTGTCTGTCTATCTGCTCTAGTCCTGGAGTCCACTACCAAGGTACCCTAACTATATCTATAACCCTCCCTACCAGTCAGGATGTCTGTTATACCTGTCTGTCTGTCTGCTCTGGTCCTGTAGTCCACTACCAAGGTACCCTAACTATATCTATAACCCTCCCTACCAGTCAGGATGTCTGTTATACCTGTCTGTCTGTCTGCTCTAGTCCTGTAGTCCACTACCAAGGTACCCTAACTATATCTATAACCCTCCCTACCATTCAGGATGTCTGTTATACCTGTCTGTCTGTCTGCTCTAGTCCTGTAGTCCACTACCAAGGTACCCTAACTATATCTATAACCCTCCCTACCAGTCAGGATGTCTGTTATACCTGTCTGTCTGTCTGCTCTAGTCCTGTAGTCCCCTACCAAGGTACCCTAACTATATCTATAACCCTCCCTACCAGTCAGGATGTCTGTTATACCTGTCTGTCTGTCTGCTCTAGTCCTGTAGTCCACTACCAAGGTACCCTAACTATATCTATAACCCTCCCTACCAGTCAGGATGTCTGTTATACCT
>NW_027040486.1:439453-494161 GCF_034236695.1 Oncorhynchus nerka
TAATACAGATATCTAACATGTAAATATAACTATATAATACAGATAACTAACATGTAAATATAACTAGATAATACAGATATCTAACATGTGTAAATATAACTAGATAATACAGATATCTAACATGTGTAAATATAACTAGATAATACAGATATCTGACATGTGTAAATATAACTAGATAATACAGATATCTGACATGTGTAAATATAACTAGATAATACAGATATCTGACATGTGTAAATATAACTATATAATACAGATAACTAACATGTGTAAATATAACTAGATAATACAGATATCTAGATAATACAGATATCTAGATAATACAGATATCTGACATGTGTAAATATAACTAGATAATACAGATATCTGACATGTGTAAATATAACTAGATAATACAGATATCTAACATGTAAATATAACTATATAATACAGATATCTAACATGTGTAAATATAACTAGATAATACAGATATCTAGATAATACAGATAACTAACATGTGTAAATATAACTAGATAATACAGATATCTAACATGTGTAAATATAACTAGATAATACAGATATCTGACATGTGTAAATATAACTAGATAATACAGATATCTAACATGTGTAAATATAACTAGATAATACAGATAACTAACATGTGTAAATATAACTAGATAATACAGATAACTAACATGTGTAAATATAACTATATAATACAGATATCTAGATAATACAGATAACTAACATGTGTAAATATAACTAGATAATACAGATATCTAGATAATACAGATAACTAACATGTGTAAATATAACTAGATAATACAGATATCTAACATGTGTAAATATAACTAGATAATACAGATATCTAACATGTGTAAATATAACTAGATAATACAGATATCTAACATGTGTAAATATAACTAGATAATACAGATATCTAGATAATACAGATAACTAACATGTGTAAATATAACTAGATAATACAGATATCTGACATGTGTAAATATATCTAGATAATACAGATATCTAACATGTGTAAATATAACTAGATAATACAGATATCTAACATGTGTAAATATAACTAGATAATACAGATATCTGACATGTGTAAATATAACTAGATAATACATGTGTAAATATAACTAGATAATACAGATATCTAACATGTGTAAATATAACTAGATAATACAGATATCTAACATGTGTAAATATAACTAGATAATACAGATATCTAACATGTGTAAATATAACTAGATAATACAGATATCTAGATAATACAGATATCTAACATGTGTAAATATAACTAGATAATACAGATATCTAACATGTGTAAATATAACTAGATAATACAGATATCTATGTGTAAATATAACTAGATAATACAGATATCTAACATGTGTAAATATAACTAGATAATACAGATATCTAACATGTGTAAATATAACTAGATAATACAGATATCTAACATGTGTAAATATAACTAGATAATACAGATATAACTAACATGTGTAAATATAATACAGATAATACAGATATAACTAGATAATACAGATATCTAACATGTGTAAATATAACTAGATAATACAGATAACTAGATAATACAGATATCTAACATGTGTAAATATAACTAGATAATACAGATATCTAACATGTGTAAATATAACTAGATAATACAGATATCTAGATAATACAGATATCTAGATAATACAGATATCTAACATGTGTAAATATAACTAGATAATACAGATATCTAGATAATACAGATAACTAACATGTGTAAATATAACTAGATAATACAGATATCTAACATGTGTAAATATAACTAGATAATACAGATATCTAGATAATACAGATAACTAACATGTGTAAATATAACTAGATAATACAGATATACTAACATGTGTAAATATCTAGATAATACAGATATCTAACATGTGTAAATATAACTAGATAATACAGATATCTAACATGTGTAAATATAACTAGATAATACAGATATCTAGATAATACAGATATCTAACATGTGTAAATATAACTAGATAATACAGATATCTAGATAATACAGATATCTAGATAATACAGATAACTAACATGTGTAAATATAACTAGATAATACAGATATCTAACATGTGTAAATATAACTAGATAATACAGATATCTAACATGTGTAAATATAACTAGATAATACAGATATCTGACATGTGTAAATATAACTAGATAATACAGATATCTGACATGTGTAAATATAACTAGATAATACAGATATCTAGATAATACAGATATCTAACATGTGTAAATATAACTAGATAATACAGATATCTAACATGTGTAAATATAACTAGATAATACAGATATCTAACATGTGTAAATATAACTAGATAATACAGATATCTAACATGTGTAAATATAACTAGATAATACAGATATCTAACATGTGTAAATATAACTAGATAATACAGATATCTAACATGTGTAAATATAACTAGATAATACAGATATCTAACATGTGTAAATATAACTAGATAATACAGATATCTAACATGTGTAAATATAACTAGATAATACAGATATCTAACAGTAAATATAACTAGATAATACAGATATCTAACTAGATAATACAGATACTGACATGTGTAAATATAACTAGATAATACAGATATCTAACATGTAAATATAACTAGATAATACAGATATCTACAGAATCTAACATGTGTAAATATAACTAGATAATACAGATATCTAGATAATACAGATATCTAACATGTGTAAATATAACTAGATAATACAGATATCTAACATGTGTAAATATAACTAGATAATACAGATAACAGATAACATGTGTAAATATAACTAGATAATACAGATATCTAACATGTGTAAATATAACTAGATAATACAGATATCTAACATGTGTAAATATAACTAGATAATACAGATATCTAGAAAATATCTAGATAATACAGATATCTAACATGTGTAAATATAACTAGATACAGATACAGTAAATATAACTAGATAATACAGATATCTAACATGTGTAAATATAACTAGATAATACAGATAACTAACATGTAAATATAACTAGATAATACAGATATCTAAGATATAACAGATATCTAACATGTGTAAATATAACTAGATAATACAGATATCTAGATAATACTAGATAATACAGATATCTAACAGATGTAAATATATCTAGATAATACAGATATCTAACATGTGTAAATATAACTAGATAATACAGATATCTAACATGTGTAAATATAGATAATACAGATATCTAACATATAAAATATAACTAGATAATAATACAGATATACAGATACTGTGTAAATATAACTAGATAATACAGATATCTAACATGTGTAAAATATAACAGATAGATAAATATAAATACAGATAACTAGATAATACAGATACTAACATGTAAATATAACTAGATAATACAGATATCTAACATGTGTAAATATAACTAGATAATACAGATAAATATATACTAGATAATACAGATAACTAGATAATACAGATAACTAACATGTGTAAATATAACTAGATAATACAGATATCTAGATAATACAGATATCTAACATGTGTAAATATAACTAGATAATACAGATATCTAGATAATACAGATATCTAACATGTGTAAATATAACTAGATAATACAGATATCTAACATGTGTAAATATAACTAGATAATACAGATATCTAGATAATACAGATATCTAACATGTGTAAATATAACTAGATAATACAGATGTAAATATAACTAGATAATACAGATATCTGACATGTGTAAATATAACTAGATAATACAGATAACTGACATGTGTAAATATAACTAGATAATACAGATATCTGACATGTGTAAATATAACTAGATAATACAGATATCTAACATGTGTAAATATAACTAGATAATACAGATATAACAGACTAACATGTGTAAATATAACTAGATAATACAGATATCTAACATGTGTAAATATAACTAGATAATACAGATATCTAACATACAGATGTAAATATAACTAGATAATACAGATAACTAACATGTGTAAATATAACTAGATAATACATACAGTGTAAATATAACTAGATAATACAGATATCTAACATGTGTAAATATAACTAGATAATACAGATATCTAACATGTGTAAATATAACTAGATAATACAGATATCTAACAGTAAATATAACTAGATAATACAGATATCTGACATGTGTAAATATAACTAGATAATACAGATAATACAGATAACAGATAACATGTGTAAATATAACTAGATAATACAGATATCTGACATGTGTAAATATAACTAGATAATACAGATATCTAACATGTGTAAATATAACTAGATAATACAGATATCTAGATAATACAGATATCTAACATGTGTAAATATAACTAGATAATACAGATATCTAGATAATACAGATATCTAACATGTGTAAATATAACTAGATAATACAGATATCTAGATAATACAGATATCTAACATGTGTAAATATAACTAGATAATACAGATAACTAACATGTGTAAATATAACTAGATAATACAGATATCTGACATGTGTAAATATAACTAGATAATACAGATAACTGACATGTGTAAATATAACTAGATAATACAGATATCTGACATGTAAATATAACTAGATAATACAGATATCTAACATGTGTAAATATAACTAGATAATACAGATAACTGACATGTGTAAATATAACTAGATAATACAGATATCTAACATGTGTAAATATAACTAGATAATACAGATATCTGACATGTGTAAATATAACTAGATAATACAGATAACTGACATGTGTAAATATAACTAGATAATACAGATATCTAACATGTGTAAATATAACTAGATAATACAGATATCTAACATGTGTAAATATAACTAGATAATACAGATATCTGACATGTGTAAATATAACTAGATAATACAGATATCTGACATGTGTAAATATAACTAGATAATACAGAAATATAATATAACTAGATAATACAGATATCTGACATGTGTAAATATAACTAGATAATACAGATAACTAACATGTGTAAATATAACTAGATAATACAGATATCTAGATAATACAGATATCTAACATGTGTAAATATAACTAGATAATACAGATATCTAGATAATACAGATATCTAACATGTGTAAATATAACTAGATAATAACTAGATAATACAGATATCTAACATGTGTAAATATAACTAGATAATACAGATATCTAACATGTGTAAATATAACTAGATAATACAGATATCTAACATGTGTACAGAAATATAACTAGATAATACAGATATCTAACATGTGTAAATATAACTAGATAATACAGATATCTAACATGTGTAAATATAACTAGATAATAAATATAACTAGATAATACAGATATCTAACATGTGTAAATATAACTAGATAATACAGATATCTAACATGTGTAAATATAACTAGATAATACAGATATCTAACATGTGTAAATATAACTAGATAATACAGATATCTAACATGTGTAAATATAACTAGATAATACAGATATCTAACATGTGTAAATATAACTAGATAATACAGATATCTAACATGTGTAAATATAACTAGATAATACAGATATCTAACATGTGTAAATATAACTAGATAATACAGATAACTAACATAGATAATACAGTAAATATAACTAGATAATACAGATATCTAACATGTGTAAATATAAATAATACAGATAACTAGATAATACAGATATCTAACATGTGTAAATATAACTAGATAATACAGATATCTAACATGTGTAAATATAACTAGATAATACAGATATCTAACATGTGTAAATATAACTAGATAATACAGATATCTAACATGTGTAAATATAACTAGATAATACAGATATCTAACATGTAGATAATAAATATAACTAGATAATACAGATATCTAGATAATACAGATATCTAACATGTGTAAATATAACTAGATAATACAGATCTAACATGTGTAAATATAACTAGATAATACAGATATCTAACATGTGTAAATATAACTAGATAATACAGATATCTAACATGTGTAAATATAACTAGATAATACAGATATCTAGATAATACAGATATCTAACATGTGTAAATATAACTAGATAATACAGATATCTAGATAATACAGATATCTAACATGTGTAAATATAACTAGATAATACAGATATCTAACATGTGTAAATATAACTAGATAATACAGATATCTAACATGTGTAAATATAACTAGATAATACAGATATCTAACATGTGTAAATATAACTAGATAACAGTAAATACTAGATAATACAGATATCTAACATGTGTAAATATAACTAGATAATACAGATATCTAACATGTGTAAATATAACTAGATAATACAGATAACTAGATAATACAGATATCTAACATGTGTAAATATAACTAGATAATACAGATAACTAACATGTGTAAATATAACTAGATAATACAGATATCTAGATAATACAGATATCTAACATGTGTAAATATAACTAGATAATACAGATATCTAACATGTGTAAATATAACTAGATAATATAACTACAGTAAATATAACTAGATAATACAGATATCTAACATGTGTAAATATAACTAGATAATACAGATATCTAACATGTGTAAATATAACTAGATAATACAGATATCTAACATGTGTAAATATAAAGATATATACTAGATAATACAGATATCTAACATGTGTAAATATAACTAGATAATACAGATATATCTAACATGTGTAAATATAACTAGATAATACAGATATCTAACTGTAAATATAACTAGATAATGATATCTAACATGTGTAAATATAACTAGATAATACAGATATCTAACATGTGTAAATATAACTAGATAATACAGATATCTAACATGTAAATATAACTAGATAATACAGATATCTAACATGTGTAAATATAACTAGATAATACAGATAATACAGATATCTAACATGTGTAAATATAACTAGATAATACAGATATCTAACATGTGTAAATATAACTAGATAATACAGATATCTAACATGTGTAAATATAACTAGATAATACAGATATACAGATATCTAACTGACATGTGTAAATATAACTAGATAATACAGATATCTAACATGTGTAAATATAACTAGATAATACAGATATCTAACATGTGTAAATATAACTAGATAATACAGATATCTAACATGTGTAAATATAACTAGATAATACAGATATCTAACATGTGTAAATATAACTAGATAATACAGATATCTAACATGTGTAAATATAACTAGATAATACAGATAACATGTGTAAATATAACTAGATAATACAGATAACTAACATGTGTAAATATAACTAGATAATACAGATATCTAGATAATACAGATATCTAACATGTGTAAATATAACTAGATAATACAGATATCTAACATGTGTAAATATAACTAGATAATACAGATATCTAGATAATACAGATATCTAACATGTGTAAATATAACTAGATAATACAGATATCTAACATGTGTAAATATAACTAGATAATACAGATATCTGACATGTGTAAATATAACTAGATAATACAGATATCTGACATGTGTAAATATAACTAGATAATACAGATATCTGACATGTGTAAATATAACTAGATAATACAGATATCTAACATGTGTAAATATAACTAGATAATACAGATATCTGACATGTGTAAATATAACTAGATAATACAGATATCTAACATGTGTAAATATAACTAGATAATACAGATATCTAACATGTGTAAATATAACTAGATAATACAAATGTAAATATAACTAGATAATACAGATATCTAACATGTGTAAATATAACTAGATAATACAGATATCTAACATGTGTAAATATAACTAGATAATACAGATATCTAACATGTGTAAATATAACTAGATAATACAGATATCTAACATGTGTAAATATAACTAGATAATACAGATATCTAACATGTGTAAATATAACTAGATAATACAGACATGTGTAAAATAGATATCTAACATGTGTAAATATAACTAGATAATACAGATATCTAACATGTGTAAATATAACTAGATAATACAGATATCTAACATGTGTAAATATAACTAATATATACTAGATAATACAGATATCTAACATGTGTAAATATAACTAGATAATACAGATATCTAACAGATAAATACAGATAACTAGATAATACAGATATCTAACATGTGTAAATATAACTAGATAATACAGATATCTAACAGTAAATATAACTAGATAATACAGATATAACATGTAAATATAACTAGATAATACAGATATAACATGTGTAAATATAACTAGATAATACAGATATCTAACATGTGTAAATATAACTAGATAATACAGATATCTAACATGTGTAAATATAACTAGATAATACAGATATCTAGATAATACAGATATCTAGATAATACAGATATCTAACATGTGTAAATATAACTAGATAATACAGATAACTAGATAATACAGATATCTAGATAATACAGATATCTAACATGTGTAAATATAACTAGATAATACAGATACTAACATGTGTAAATATAACTAGATATCTAACATGTGTAAATATAACTAGATAATACAGATATCTAACATGTAAATATAAAATATAACTAGATAATACAGATATCTAACATGTGTAAATATAACTAGATAATACAGATATCTAACATGTGTAAATATAAATATACAGATATACAGATATCTAGATAATACAGATATCTAACATGTGTAAATATAACTAGATAATACAGATATCTAACATGTGTAAATATAACTAGATAATACAGATATCTAACATGTGTAAATATAACTAGATAATACAGATATCTAACAGTAAATATAACTAGATAATACAGATATCTAACATGTGTAAATATAACTAGATAATACAGATATCTAACATGTGTAAATATAACTAGATATCTAACATGTGTAAATACTAGATAATACAGATATCTAACATGTGTAAATATAACTAGATAATACAGATATCTAACATGTGTAAATATAACTAGATAATACAGATATCTAACATGTGTAAATATAACTAGATAATACAGATATCTAACATGTGTAAATATAACTAGATAATACAGATATCTAACATGTGTAAATATAAAATATAATCTAGATAATACAGATATCTAACATGTGTAAATATAACTAGATAATACAGATATCTAACATATGTGTAAATATAACTAGATAATAATACTAGATAATACAGATATCTAACATGTGTAAATATAACTAGATAATACAGATATCTAGATAATACAGATATCTAACATGTGTAAATATAACTAGATAATACAGATATCTAACATGTGTAAATATAACTAGATAATACAGATATCTAACATGTGTAAATATAACTAGATAATACAGATATCTAGATAATACAGATATCTAACATGTGTAAATATAACTAGATAATACAGATATCTAACATGTGTAAATATAACTAGATAATACAGATAACTAGATAATACAGATATCTAACATGTGTAAATATAACTAGATAATACAGATATCTAACATGTGTAAATATAACTAGATAATACAGATATCTAGATAATACAGATATCTAGATAATACAGATATCTAACATGTGTAAATATAACTAGATAATACAGATAACTAGATAATACAGATATCTAACATGTGTAAATATAACTAGATAATACAGATATCTGACATGTGTAAATATAACTAGATAATACAGATATCTAGATACAATATAACTAGATAATACAGATATCTAACATGTGTAAATATAACTAGATATATCTAACATGTGTAAATATAACTAGATAATACAGATATCTAACACTAGATAATGATATCTAACATGTGTAAATATAACTAGATAATACAGATAAATATACAGATATCTAGATAATACAGATATCTAACATGTGTAAATATAACTAGATAATACAGATATCTAACATGTGTAAATATAACTAGATAATACAGATATCTAACATGTGTAAATATAACTAGATAATACAGATAAATATAACTAGATATCTAACATGTGTAAATATAACTAGATAATACAGATATCTAACATGTGTAAATATAACTAGATAATACAGATATCTAACATGTGTAAATATAACTAGATAATACAGATATAACATGTGATAATATAACTAGATAATACAGATATCTAACATGTGTAAATATAACTAGATAATACAGATATCTAACATGTGTAAATATAACTAGATATACAGATAACTAGATAATACAGATATCTAACATGTGTAAATATAACTAGATAATACAGATATCTAACATGTGTAAATATAACTAGATAATACAGATATCTAACATGTGTAAATATAACTAGATAATACAGATATCTAACAGATAATACAGATATCTAACATGTGTAAATATAACTAGATAATACAGATATCTAACAGATATCTAACATGTGTAAATATAACTAGATAATACAGATATATAACTATCTAACATGTGTAAATATAACTAGATAATACAGATATCTAACATGTGTAAATAAATATAACTAGATACAGATATAACTAGAATACAGATATCTAACATGTGTAAATATAACTAGATAATACAGATATCTAACATGTGTAAATATAACTAGATAATAATCTATAATGTGTAAATAGATAATACAGATATCTAACATGTGTAAATATAACTAGATAATACAGATATCTAGATAATACAGATAACTAACATGTGTAATAAATATAACTAGATAATACAGATATCTAATATGTGTAAATACTAGATAATACAGATATCTAGATAATACAGATATCTAACATGTGTAAATATAACTAGATAATACAGATATCTAACATGTGTAAATATAACTAGATAATACAGATATCTAACATGTGTAAATATAACTAGATAATACAGATAAGATATCTAACATGTGTAAATATAACTAGATAATACAGTGTAAATAGACATGTAAATATAACTAGATAATACAGATATCTAACATGTGTAAATATAACTAGATAATACAGATATCTAGATAATACAGATATCTAACATGTGTAAATATAACTAGATAATACAGATATCTAACATGTGTAAATATAACTAGATAATACAGATATCTAACATGTGTAAATATAACTAGATAATACAGATAACTAACATGTGTAAATATAACTAGATAATACAGATATCTAACATGTGTAAATATAACTAGATAATACAGATATCTAACATGTGTAAATATAACTAGATAATACAGATATCTGACATGTGTAAATATAACTAGATAATACAGATATCTAACATGTGTAAATATAACTAGATAATACAAATATAACTAGATAATACAGATATACTAACATGTGTAAATATAACTAGATAACAGATAGATAATACAGATATCTAACATGTGTAAATATAACTAGATAATACAGATATCTAGATAATACAGATATCTAACATGTGTAAATATAACTAGATAATACAGATATCTAGATAATACAGATATCTAACATGTGTAAATATAACTAGATAATACAGATACATGTGTAAATATAACTAGATAATACAGATATCTAACATGTGTAAATATAACTAGATAATACAGATATCTAACATGTGTAAATATAACTAGATAATGTGTAAATATAACTAGATAATACAGATAACTAACATGTGTAAATATAACTAGATAATACAGATAGTAAATATAACTAGATAATACAGATATCTAACATGTGTAAATATAACTAGATCTAGATAATACAGATATCTAACATGTGTAAATATAACTAGATAATACAGATATCTAACATGTGTAAATATAACTAGATAATACAGATAGACATGTGTAAATATAACTAGATAATACAGATAATCATGTGTAAATATAACTAGATAATACAGATATCTAACATGTGTAAATATAACTAGATAATACAGATAAATATAACTAGATAATAAGATATCTGATATCTAACATGTGTAAATATAACTAGATAATACAGATATCTAACATGTGTAAATATAACTAGATAATACAGATATCTAACAGATAATACAGATAACTAGATAATACAGATATCTAACATGTGTAAATATAATATACAGATAGATAATACAGATATCTAACATGTGTAAATATAACTAGATACAGATATCTAGATAATACAGATATCTAACATGTGTAAATATAACTAGATAATACAGATATCTAGATAATACAGATATCTAGATAATACAGATATCTAACATGTGTAAATATAACTAGATAAATTACAGATATCTAGATAATACAGATATCTAACATGTGTAAATATAACTAGATAATACAGATATCTAATACAGATACATGTGTAAATATAACTAGATAATACAGATATCTAACATGTGTAAATATAACTAGATAATACAGATATCTAACATGTGTAAATATAACTAGATAATACAGATATCTAGATGTGTAAATATCTAGATAATACAGATATCTAACATGTGTAAATATAACTAGATAATACAGATATAATACTAACATGTGTAAAATAACTAGATAATACAGATATCTAACATGTGTAAATATAACTAGATAATAACTAGATAATACAGATATCTAACATGTGTAAATATAACTAGATAATACAGATATCTAACATGTGTAAATATAACTAGATAATACAGATATCTAACATGTGTAAATATAACTAGATAATACAGATATCTAACATGTGTAAATATAACTAGATAATACAGATATCTAGATAATACAGATATCTAACATGTGTAAATATAACTAGATAATACAGATATCTAACATGTGTAAATATAACTAGATAATACAGATATCTAACATGTGTAAATATAACTAGATAATACAGATAACATGTGTAAATATAACTAGATAATACAGATATCTAACATGTGTAAATAAATAAATATAACAGATATCTAGATAATACAGATATCTAACATGTGTAAATATAACTAGATAATACAGATATCTAACATGTGTAAATATAACTAGATAATACAGATAACTACAGATACATGTGTAAATATAACTAGATAATACAGATATCTAACATGTGTAAATATAACTAGATAATACAGATATCTAACAGTAAATATACTAGATAATACAGATATCTAACATGTGTAAATATAACTAGATAATACAGATATCTAACATGTGTAAATATAACTAGATAATACAGATATCTAGATAATACATGTGTAAAGATAACTAGATAATACAGATACATGTAAATATAACTAGATAATACAGATATAACTAGATAATACAGATATCTAACATGTGTAAATATAACTAGATAATACAGATATAACTAAATATAACTAGTAAATATATCTAGATAATACAGATATCTAACATGTGTAAATATAACTAGATAATACAGATAACTAACATGTGTAAATATAACTAGATAATATATAACTAGATAATACAGATATCTAACATGTGTAAATATAACTAGATAATACAGTAAATATAACTAGATAATACAGATAACATGTGTAAGATATAACTAGATATAATATAACTAGATAATACAGATATCTAACATGTGTAAATAAATATACAGATATCTAGATAATACAGATATCTAACATGTGTAAATATAACTAGATAATACAGATATCTGACATGTGTAAATATAACTAGATAATACAGATATCTAGATAATACAGATATCTAGATAATACAGATATCTAACATGTGTAAATATAACTAGATAATACAGATATAACATGTGTAAATACAGATATCTAACATGTGTAAATATAACTAGATAATACAGATATCTAAATACTAGATAATACAGATATCTAACATGTGTAAATATAACTAGATAATACAGATATCTGACTAGATAATACAGTGTAAATATAACTAGATAATACAGATATCTAACATGTAAATATAACTAGATAATACAGATATCTAACATGTGTAAATATAACTAGATAATACAGATATCTAGATAATACAGATATCTAACATGTGTAAATATAACTAGATAATACAGATATCTAACATGTGTAAATATAAAATCTAAATATACTAGATAATACAGATATCTAGATAATACAGATATCTAACATGTGTAAATATAACTAGATAATACAGATATCTAACATGTGTAAATATAACTAGATAATACAGATATCTAACATGTGTAAATATAACTAGATAATACAGATAACTAACATGTGTAAATATAACTAGATAATACAGATATCTAACATGTGTAAATATAACTAGATAATAATACAGATATACAGATAACATGTGTAAATATAACTAGATAATACAGATACTAGATAATACAGATATCTAACATGTGTAAATATAACTAGATAATACAGATATCTAACAGTAAATATAACTATAATAATACAGATATCTAGATAATACAGATATCTAACATGTGTAAATATAACTAGATAATACAGATATCTAGATATACAGATAAACATGTGTAAATATAACTAGATAATACAGATATCTAACATGTGTAAATATAACTAGATAATACAGTAAATATCTAGATAATCAGATATCTAACATGTGTAAATATAACTAGATAATACAGATAATCTAACATGTGTAAATATAACTAGATAATACAGATATCTAACATGTGTAAATATAACTAGATAATACAGATATCTAACATGTGTAAATATAACTAGATAATACAGATATCTAACATGTAAATATAACTAGATAATACAGATATCTAACATGTGTAAATATAACTAGATAATACAGATAACTAACATGTGTAAATATAACTAGATAATACAGATATCTAACATGTGTAAATATAACTAGATAAACAGATATCTAACATGTGTAAATATAACTAGATAATACAGATAATACATGTGTAAATATAACTAGATAATACAGATATCTAACATGTGTAAATATAACTAGATAATACAGATATCTAACATGTGTAAATATAACTAGATAATACAGATATCTAACATGTGTAAATATAACTAGATAATACAGATATCTAACATGTGTAAATATAACTAGATAATACAGATATCTAACATGTGTAAATATAACTAGATAATACAGATATCTAACATGTAAATATAACTAGATAATACAGATACATGTGTAAATATAACTAGATACAGATACTAACATGTGTAAATATAACTAGATAATACAGATATCTACAGATAATACAGAACTAACATGTGTAAATATAACTAGATAATACAGATATCTAACAGTAAATATATCTAGATAATACAGATATCTAACATGTGTAAATATAACTAGATAATACAGATATCATGTGTAAATATACTAGATAATACAGATATCTAACATGTGTAAATATAATAACTAGATAATATATACAGTAAATATCTAGATAATACAGATATCTAACATGTGTAAATAAATATAACTAGATAATACAGATATCTAACATGTGTAAATATAACTAGATAATACAGATATCTAACATGTGTAAATATAACTAGATAATACAGTAAATATAACTAGATAATACAGATAATAACATGTGTAAATATAACTAGATAATACAGATATCTAACATAATAAAGATATCTAGATAATACAGATATCTAACATGTGTAAATATAACTAGATAATACAGATATCTAGATAATACAGATAATACAGATATCTAACATGTGTAAATATAACTAGATAATACAGATATCTAACATGTGTAAATATAACTAGATAATACAGATATCTAACATGTGTAAATATAACTAGATAATACAGATATCTAACATGTAAATATGATAAATAGATAACTAGATAATACAGATATCTACAGATATCTAACATGTGTAAATATAACTAGATAATACAGATATCTAACATGTGTAAATATAACTAGATAATACAGATATCTAACATGTGTAAATATAACTAGATAATACAGATATCTAACATGTGTAAATATAACTAGATAATACAGATATAACTAACTAGATAATACAGTGTAAATATAACTAGATAATACAGATATCTAACAGTAAATATAACTAGATAATACAGATATCTAACATGTGTAAATATAACTAGATAATACAGATATCTAACATGTGTAAATATAACTAGATAATACAGATATCTAACATGTGTAAATATAACTAGATAATACAGATATCTAACATGTGTAAATATAACTAGATAATACAGATATAACTAACTAGATAATACAGTGTAAATATAACTAGATAATACAGATATCTAACATGTGTAAATATAACTAGATAATACAGATATCTAACATGTGTAAATATAACTAGATAATACAGATATCTAACATGTGTAAATATAACTAGATAATACAGATATAACTAGATAATACAGATATCTAACATGTGTAAAATATAACTAGATAATACAGATATCTAACATGTGTAAATATAACTAGATAATACAGATATCTAACATGTGTAAATATAACTAGATAATACAGATATCTAACATGTGTAAATAACTAGATAATAACTAGATAATACAGATACTGTAAATATATCTAGATAATACAGATATCTAAGTAAATATAACATACAGATAACTAACATGTGTAAATATAACTAGATAATACAGATATCTAACATGTGTAAATATAACTAGATAATACAGATATCTAGATAATACAGATATCTAACATGTGTAAATATAACTAGATAATACAGATATCTAACATGTGTAAATATAACTAGATAATACAGATATCTAACATGTGTAAATATAACTAGATAATACAAATATAACTAGATAATACAGATATCTAACATGTGTAAATATAACTAGATAATACAGATAACTAACATGTGTAAATATAACTAGATAATACAGATAACTAACATAACTAGATAATAAATATAACTAGATAATACAGATATCTAACATGTGTAAATATAACTAGATAATACAGATATCTAACATGTGTAAATATAACTAGATAATACAGATATCTAACATGTGTAAATATAACTAGATAATACAGATATCTAACATGTGTAAATATAACTAGATAATACAGATATCTAACATGTGTAAATATAACTAGATAATACAGATATCTAACATGTGTAAATATAACTAGATAATACAGATATCTAACATGTGTAAATATAACTAGATACAGATATCTAACATGTGTAAATATAACTAGATAACTAGATAATACAGATATCTAGATAATACAGATATCTAACATGTGTAAATATAACTAGATAATACAGATAACTAGATAATACAGATATCTAGATAATACAGATATCTAACATAGTGATATCTAAATGTAAATATAACTAGATAATACAGATATCTAGATAATACAGATATCTATCTAGATAATACAGATATCTAACATGTGTAAATATAAAATAATAACTAGATATCTAACATGTGTAAATATAACTAGATAATACAGATATCTAGATAATACAGATATCTAACATGTGTAAATATAACTAGATAATACAGATATCTAGATAATACAGTAAATATATCTAGATAATACAGATATCTAGATAATACAGATATCTAACATGTGTAAATATAACTAGATAATACAGATAATCTAGATAAATATAACTAGATAATACAGTAAATATAACTAGATAATACAGATATCTAGAACAGATATCTGACATGTGTAAATATAACTAGATAATACAGATATCTAACATGTGTAAATATAACTAGATAATACAGATATCTAACATGTGTAAATATAACTAGATAATACAGATATCTAACATGTGTAAATATAACTAGATAATACAGATATCTAGATAATACAGATATCTAACATGTGTAAATATAACTAGATAATACAGATACAGATATCTAACATGTGTAAATATAACTAGATAATACAGATATCTAACATGTGTAAATATAACTAGATAATACAGATATCTAGATAATACAGATATCTAACATGTGTAAATATAACTAGATAATACAGATATCTAACATGTGTAAATATAACTAGATAATACAGATATCTAACATGTGTAAATATAACTAGATAATACAGATATCTGACATGTGTAAATATAACTAGATAATACAGATATCTAACATGTGTAAATATAACTAGATAATACAGATATCTAACATGTGTAAATATAACTACAGATAATAACAGATATAACTAGATAATACAGATATCTAACATGTGTAAATATAACTAGATAATACAGATATCTAACATAAATATAACTAGATAATACAGATATCTAACATGTGTAAATATAACTGATAATAAGATATAACATGATAAATATAACTAGATAATACAGATATCTAACATGTGTAAATATAACTAGATAATACAGATAACTAGATAATACAGATATCTAACATGTGTAAATATAACTAGATAATACAGAACTAGATAATAAATATAACTAGATACAATATAACTAGATAATACAGATATCTAACATGTGTAAATATAACTAGATAATACAGATATCTAACATACAGTGTAAATATAACTAGATAATACAGATATCTAACATGTGTAAATATAACTAGATAATACAGATATCTAACATGTGTAAATATAACTAGATAATACAGATATCTAACATGTAAATATAACTAGATAATAGATAATACAGTAAATATAACTAGATAATACAGATATCTGACATGTAAATATAACTAGATAATACAGATATCTAGATAATACAGATATCTAACATGTGTAAATATAACTAGATAATACAGATATCTAACATGTGTAAATATAACTAGATAATACAGATATCTAACATGTGTAAATATAACTAGATAATACAGATATCTAACATGTAGATAATAAATATAACTACTAGATAATACAGATATCTAGATAATACAGATATCTAACATGTGTAAATATAACTAGATAATACAGATAACTAACATGTGTAAATATAACTAGATAATACAGATATCTAACATGTGTAAATATAACTAGATAATACAGATATCTAACATGTGTAAATATAACTAGATAATACAGATATCTAACATGTGTAAATATAACTAGATAATACAGATATCTAACATGTGTAAATATAACTAGATAATACAGATATCTAACATGTGTAAATATAACTAGATAATACAGATATCTAACATGTGTAAATATAACTAGATAATACAGATATCTAACATGTGTAAATATAACTAGATAATACAGATATCTAACATGTGTAAATATAACTAGATAATACAGATATCTAACATGTGTAAATATAACTAGATAATACAGATATCTAACATGTGTAAATATAACTACAGATAATCTAGATAATACAGATATCTAACATGTGTAAATATAACTAGATAATACAGATATCTAACATGTGTAAATATAACTAGATAATACAGATATCTAACATGTAAATATAACTAGATAATAAATATAACTAGATACAGATATCTAGATAATACAGATATCTAACATGTAAATATAACTGTAAATATAACTAGATAATACAGATATCTAACATGTGTAAATATAACTAGATAATACAGATATAACATGTGTAAATATAACTAGATAATATATACTAGATAATACAGATATCTAACATGTGTAAATATAACTAGATAATACAGATATCTAACATGTGTAAATATAACTAGATAATACAGATATCTAGATAATACAGATATCTAACATGTGTAAATATAACTAGATAATACAGATATCTAACATGTGTAAATATAACTAGATAATACAGATATCTAGATAATACAGATATCTAACATGTGTAAATATAACTAGATAATACAGATATCTACATAGATAAACAGATAACTAGATAATACAGATATCTAACATGTGTAAATAATACAGATATCTAACATGTAAATATAACTAGATAATACAGATATCTAACAGTAAATATAACTAGATAATACAGATATCTAACATGTGTAAATATAACTAGATAATACAGATATCTAACATGTGTAAATATAACTAGATAATACAGATATCTAACATGTGTAAATATAACTAGATAATACAGATATCTAACATGTGTAAATATAACTAGATAATACAGATATCTAACATGTGTAAATATAACTAGATAATACAGATATCTAACATGTGTAAATATAACTAGATAATACAGATATCTAACATGTGTAAATATAACTAGATAATACAGATATCTAGATAAATATAACTAGATATCTAACATGTGTAAATATAACTAGATAATACAGATATCTGACATGTGTAAATATAACTAGATAATACAGATATCTAACATGTGTAAATATAACTAGATAATACAGATAACTAACATGTGTAAATATAACTAGATAATACAGATATCTAACATGTGTAAATATAACTAGATAATACAGATATCTAACATGTGTAAATATAACTAGATAATACAGATAACTAGATAATACAGATATCTAACATGTGTAAATATAACTAGATAATACAGATATCTAGATAATACAGATATCTAACATGTGTAAATATAACTAGATAATACAGATATCTAACATGTGTAAATATAACTAGATAATACAGATAACTAACATGTGTAAATATAACTAGATAATACAGATATCTAACATGTGTAAATATAACTAGATAATACAGATATCTAGATAATACAGATATCTAACATGTGTAAATATAACTAGATAATACAGATATCTAACATGTGTAAATATAACTAGATAATACAGATATCTAACATGTGTAAATATAACTAGATAATACAGATATCTAGATAATACAGATATCTAACATGTGTAAATATAACTAGATAATACAGATATCTGACATGTGTAAATATAACTAGATAATACAGATATCTAACATGTGTAAATATAACTAGATAATACAGATAACTAGATAATACAGATATCTAACATGTGTAAATATAACTAGATAATACAGATATCTAGATAATACAGATATCTAACATGTGTAAATATAACTAGATAATACAGATATCTAACATGTAAATATAACTGATAAATATAACTAGATAATACAGATAACTAACATGTGTAAATATAACTAGATATATACAGATAACTAGATAATAATCTACATGTGTAAATATAACTAGATAATACAGATATCTAACATGTGTAAATATAACTAGATAATACAGATATCTAACATGTGTAAATATAACTAGATAATACAGATATCTAGATAATACAGATATCTAACATGTGTAAATATAACTAGATAATACAGATATCTAACATGTGTAAATATAACTAGATAATACAGATATCTAACATGTGTAAATATAACTAGATAATACAGATATCTAACATGTGTAAATATAACTAGATAATACAGATATCTAGATAATACAGATATCTAACATGTGTAAATATAACTAGATAATACAGATAACTAACATGTAAATATAACTAGTAAATATAACTAGATAATACAGATATCTAACATGTGTAAATATAACTAGATAATACAGATATCTAACATGTGTAAATATAACTAGATAATACAGATATCTAACATGTGTAAATATAACTAGATAATACAGATATCTAACATGTGTAAATATAACTAGATAATACAGATATCTAACATGTGTAAATATAACTAGATAATACAGATAACTAACATGTGTAAATATAACTAGATAATACAGATATCTAACATGTGTAAATATAACTAGATAATACAGATATCTAACATGTGTAAATATAACTAGATAATACAGATATCTAGATAATACAGATATCTAACATGTGTAAATATAACTAGATAATACAGATAACTAACATGTGTAAATATAACTAGATAATACAGATATCTAACATGTGTAAATATAACTAGATAATACAGATATCTAGATAATACAGATATCTAGATAATACAGATATCTAACATGTGTAAATATAACTAGATAATACAGATATCTAGATAATACAGATGTGTAAATATAACTAGATAATACAGATATCTGACATGTGTAAATATAACTAGATAATACAGATATCTAACATGTGTAAATATAACTAGATAATACAGATATCTAGATAATACAGATATCTAACATGTGTAAATATAACTAGATAATACAGATATCTAACATGTGTAAATATAACTAGATAATACAGATATCTAACATGTGTAAATATAACTAGATAATACAGATATCTAACATGTGTAAATATAACTAGATAATACAGATATCTAACATGTGTAAATGTGTAAATATAACTAGATAATACAGATATCTAGATAATACAGATATCTAACATGTGTAAATATAACTAGATAATACAGATAACTAACATGTGTAAATATAACTAGATAATACAGATATCTAGATAATACAGATATCTAACATGTGTAAATATAACTAGATAATACAGATATCTAACATGTGTAAATATAACTAGATAATACAGATAACTAACATGTGTAAATATAACTAGATAATACAGATATCTGACATGTGTAAATATAACTATATAATACAGATATCTAGATAATACAGATATCTCTCTTCTCCTCTCCTCTCCTCTCCTCTCCTCTCCTCTCCTCTCCTCTCCTCTCTCTCTCCTCTCTCCTCTCCTCTCCTCTCCTCTCCCTCTCTTCTCTCTCCTCTCCTCTCTCCTCTCTCTCTCCCTCTCCCTCTCTCTCTCCTCTCCTCTCCTCTCTTCTCCTCTCCCTCTCCTCTCCTCTCCTCTCCTCTCTCTCTCTCTTCTCTTCTCTTCTCTTCTCTTCTCTTCTCTTCTCTTCTCTTCTCTTCTCTTCTCTTCTCTTCTCTTCTCTTCTCTTCTCTTCTCCTCTCTTCTCCTCTCCTCTCCTCTCTGTAGTGGTGAGGTCCAGGAGTATGTCCCCCCCCAGCTCTACATCAGACAGCCTCCTCAGCCCTGGCTCAACATGGTCACTCAGCATATGCAGCAGGTTTCTCCTCTGAGTCCTCACCAAGCCAGGGCTCAGTTCCTCGGTACGGGATGGATTCATTCATTGACAATATATGTAGTGCCCACTATGAACCCCTGTCGAACTTCACATAATGTTTGTTTGTTTCTCTCTGTGTGTTTCGCTCTGTGTGTGTGTCTCTGTGTGTGTGTCTCTGTGTGTGTCTCTGTGTGTGTCTGTGTGTGTCTCTGTGTGTGTCTCACTGTGTGTGTGTGTCTCTGTGTGTGTGTCTCTGTGTGTGTCTCTGTGTGTGTGTCTCTGTGTGTGTGTCTCTGTGTGTGTCTCTGTGTGTGTCTCTGTGTGTGTGTCTCTCTATGTGTGTCTCTCTGTGTCTCTGTGTGTGTGTCTCTCTATGTGTGTGTCTCTGTGTGTGTCTCTGTGTGTGTGTGTCTCTCTATGTGTGTGTGTCTCTGTGTGTGTCTCATTGTGTGTGTGTCTCTCTATGTGTGTGTGTCTCATTGTGTGTGTCTCTCTATGTGTGTGTGTCTCTATGTGTGTGTCTCTGTGTGTGTCTCTCTATGTGTGTGTGTCTCTGTGTGTGTCTGTCTCTGTGTGTGTCTCTATGTGTGTGTCTCTCTATGTGTGTGTGTCTCTATGTGTGTGTCTCTCTATGTGTGTGTGTCTCTATGTGTGTGTCTCTGTGTGTGTGTCTCTGTGTGTGTGTCTCTGTGTGTGTGTCTCTGTGTGTGTGTATCTGTGTGTGTGTGTCTCTGTGTGTGTGTCTCTGTGTGTGTGTCTCTATGTGTGTGTCTCTGTGTGTGTGTCTCTGTGTGTGTGTCTCTGTGTGTGTGTCTCTGTGTGTGTGTCTCTGTGTGTGTGTGTCTCTGTGTGTCTCTGTGTGTGTGTCTCTGTGTGTCTCTCTATGTGTGTGTGTCTCTATGTGTGTGTCTCTCTATGTGTGTGTCTCTGTGTGTGTCTCTCTATGTGTGTGTCTCTGTGTGTGTCTCTCTGTGTGTGTCTCTCTATGTGTGTGTCTCTCTATGTGTGTGTCTCTGTGTGTGTGTGTCTCTGTGTGTGTCTCTCTGTGTGTGTCTCTGTGTGTGTCTCTGTGTGTGTCTCTCTGTGTGTGTCTCTCTATGTGTGTGTCTCTCTGTGTGTGTCTCTCTCTCTGTGTGTCTCTCTCTCTGTGTGTGTCTCTCTATGTGTGTGTCTCTCTATGTGTGTGTCTCTCTCTGTGTGTGTCTCTCTCTGTGTCTCTCTGTGTCTCTCTCTGTGTGTGTCTCTCTCTGTGTGTGTCTCTCTGTGTGTGTCTCTCTCTGTGTGTGTCTCTCTCTCTCTGTGTGTGTGTGTGTCTCTCTCTCTCTGTGTCTCTCTGTGTCTCTCTCTGTGTGTGTCTCTCTGTGTCTCTCTGTGTGTCTCTCTGTGTCTCTCTCTGTGTGTGTCTCTCTCTGTGTGTGTGTCTCTCTCTCTGTGTGTCTCTCTGTGTGTGTCTCTCTCTGTGTGTGTGTCTCTGTGTGTGTCTCTGTGTGTGTCTCTGTGTGTGTCTCTCTGTGTGTGTGTCTATGTGTGTGTCTCTCTATGTGTGTGTCTCTCTATGTGTGTGTCTCACTGTGTGTGTGTCTCTGTGTGTGTCTCTATGTGTGTGTGTCTCTGTGTGTGTCTCTATGTGTGTGTCTCACTGTGTGTGTGTCTCTCTATGTGTGTGTCTCTGTGTGTGTGTCTCTGTGTGTGTCTCTGTGTGTGTCTCTGTGTGTGTCTCTGTGTGTGTCTCTATGTGTGTGTCTCTCTATGTGTGTGTCTCACTGTGTGTGTGTCTCTGTGTGTGTGTGTCTCTGTGTGTCTCTCTATGTGTGTGTCTCACTGTGTGTGTGTCTCTCTATGTGTGTGTCTCTCTATGTGTGTGTCTCTATGTGTGTGTGTCTCTATGTGTGTCTCTCTATGTGTGTGTCTCTCTCTGTGTGTGTCTCTCTGTGTCTCTCTCTGTGTGTGTCTCTATGTGTGTCTCTCTCTATGTGTGTGTCTCACTGTGTGTGTGTCTCTATGTGTGTGTGTCTCTCTATGTGTGTCTCTCTATGTGTGTGTCTCTCTCTGTGTGTGTCTCTCTGTGTCTCTCTCTGTGTGTGTCTCTATGTGTCTCTCTATGTGTGTGTCTCTCTGTGTGTGTCTCTCTGTGTCTCTCTCTGTGTGTGTCTCTATGTGTCTCTCTATGTGTGTGTCTCTCTGTGTCTCTCTCTGTGTGTGTCTCTCTATGTGTCTCTCTATGTGTGTGTCTCTCTGTGTCTCTCTCTGTGTGTGTCTCTCTATGTGTGTGTCTCTATGTGTCTCTCTATGTGTGTGTCTCTCTGTGTCTCTCTCTGTGTGTGTCTCTCTATGTGTGTGTCTCTGTGTGTGTCTCTCTATGTGTGTGTCTCTGTGTGTGTCTATGTGTGTGTCTCTCTATGTGTGTGTCTCTCTATGTGTGTGTCTCACTGTGTGTGTGTCTCTATGTGTGTGTGTCTCTGTGTGTGTGTCTCTCTATGTGTGTGTGTCTCTGTGTGTGTGTGTGTGTCTCTATGTGTGTGTCTCACTGTGTGTGTGTCTCTATGTGTGTGTCTCACTGTGTGTGTCTCTGTGTGTGCAGGTCTGGTCAGTGCGTTCCCCATGTTTGGTTCGTCCTTCTTCTACATCCAGTCCAGCAGCAACATCTCCATCCTGGCTCCCTGTGTGTTGGCTGTCAACCAGAACGGACTGCACTTCCTACACAAGGACTCACATGTACGACTAGAGCCCTGCTTCTGTCTCTGTTTGTCTCTGTGTCACCTGGATGCTACCATGACTACAGAGGCATAAATATCATACCGCCTCAAAATGCTAACCTCCCCTGTTATTGTAATGGTGAGAGGTTAGCATGTCTTGGGGGTATGATATAAAATGCTAACCTCCCTGTTATTGTAATGGTGAGAGGTTAGCATGTCTTGGAGGTATGATATAAAATGCTAACCTCCCTGTTATTGTAATGGTGAGAGGTTAGCATGTCTTGGAGGTATGATATAAAATGCTAACCTCCCTGTTATTGTAATGGTGAGAGGTTAGCATGTCTTGGGGTATGATATAAAATGCTAACCTCCCCTGTTATTGTAATGGTGAGAGGTTAGCATGTCTTGGAGGTATGCTATAAAATGCTAACCTCCCCTGTTATTGTAATGGTGAGAGGTTAGCATGTCTTGGAGGTATGATATAAAATGCTAACCTCCCCTGTTATTGTAATGGTGAGAGGTTAGCATGTCTTGGAGGTATGATATAAAATGCTAACCTCCCCTGTGATTGTAATGGTGAGAGGTTAGCATGTCCTGGGGGTATGATATAAAATGCTAACCTCCCCTGTGATTGTAATGGTGAGAGGTTAGCATGTCTTGGAGGTATGCTAACCTCCCCTGTTATTGTAATGGTGAGAGGTTAGCATGTCTTGGGGGTATGATATAAAATGCTAACCTCCCCTGTTATTGTAATGGTGAGAGGTTAGCATGTCTTGGAGGTATGCTAACCTCCCCTGTTATTGTAATGGTGAGAGGTTAGCATGTCTTGGGGGTATGATATAAAATGCTAACCTCCCCTGTTATTGTAATGGTGAGAGGTTAGCATGTCTTGGAGGTATGATATAAAATGCTAACCTCCCCTGTTATTGTAATGGTGAGAGGTTAGCATGTCTTGGGGGTATGATATAAAATGCTAACCTCTTTCTCTCGCTCTCCCGCCCTCTTTCCCTCCCTCTTTCCCTCCCTCTTTCCCTCCCTCCCTCCCTCCCTGCTCCCTCCCTCCTTCTTTCTCTCTCTATCTTTCCTCTCTATATCTCTCATCTTTCTCCCTCCCTCCCTCCCTCCCTCCCTCCCTCCTGTAATAAATATTACTCCAGCTTTTATGTTTCTCTCTCAGGACTCTGTCTCCCAGCTTACCACCCAGCCATACACTAACATTGTGTGTGTGTGTGTGTGTGTGTGTGTGTTTCTCTCTCAGGACTCTGTCTCCCAGCTTACCACCCAGCCATACACTAACATTGTGTGTGTGTGTGTGTGTGTGTGTGTGTTTCTCTCTCAGGACTCTGTCTCCCAGCTTACCACCCAGCCATACACTAACAGTGTGGGTGTGTGTGTGTGTATGTGTGTGTGTTTCTCTCTCAGGACTCTGTCTCCCAGCTTACCACCCAGCCATACACTAACAGTGTGTGTGTGTGTGTGTGTGTGTGTGTGTGTGTGTGTGTGTGTGTGTGTGTGTGTGTGTGTGTGTGTGTTTCTCTGTGTGTTTAGGAGGCCACGGCGCGTTACCCTCTGAATGAGATCCAGTCCACCAGAACCCAGAGACCAACAGGAGGCTCCAGCTCCTCCTATCCCTACGTAGACATTCTGCTTGGAGACCTGCTGACACAGCGAATCACACAGCTGCAGCTGGAACAGGTCTGTGCTGTCTGTGTTGAAACAGTGTCTGTGTTGTAACAACGTTGTCTCTGTGTCTAGGGTCTGGAGCTGTGTTGTAACAACGTTGTCTCTGTGTCTAGGGTCTGGAGCTGTGTTGAAACAACGTTGTCTCTGTGTCTAGGGTCTGGAGCTGTGTTGTAACAACGTTGTCTCTGTGTCTAGGGTCTGGAGCTGTGTTGAAACAACGTTGTCTCTGTGTCTAGGGTCTGGAGCTGTGTTGAAACAACGTTGTCTCTGTGTCTAGGGTCTGGAGCTGTGTTGTAACAACGTTGTCTCTGTGTCTAGGGTCTGGAGCTGTGTTGAAACAACGTTGTCTCTGTGTCTAGGGTCTGGAGCTGTGTTGTAACAACGTTGTCTCTGTGTCTAGGGTCTGGAGCTGTGTTGAAACAACGTTGTCTCTGTGTCTAGGGTCTGGAGCTGTGTTGAAACAACGTTGTCTCTGTGTCTAGGGTCTGGAGCTGTGTTGAAACAACGTTGTCTCTGTGTCTAGGGTCTGGAGCTGTGTTGTAACAACGTTGTGTCTGTGTTGAAACAACGTTGTCTCTGTGTCTAGGGTCTGGAGCTGTGTTGTAACAACGTTGTCTCTGTGTCTAGGGTCTGGAGCTGTGTTGAAACAACGTTGTCTCTGTGTCTAGGGTCTGGAGCTGTGTTGAAACAACGTTGTCTCTGTGTCTAGGGTCTGGAGCTGTGTTGAAACAACGTTGTCTCTGTGTTGAAACAACGTTGTCTCTGTGTCTAGGGTCTGGAGCTGTGTCGTGTCATTGCCATGCACATGGAAACCATGCTGTCTGTCTCACCCTGTGAAATCACTCTGTTATAACACGTCTGTCTGTCTGTGTCCAGCTCTCAGTCAGTCAGTCAGTCAGTCAGTCAACCAGCTACTCAGTCAGTCAGTGTGTCTATGGTGGTAGTTAGTGGTAGATGGTGGTAGATGGTGGTAGACAATATGGTGGTAGTTAGTGGTAGATGGTGGTAGAAGGTCTGGTAGTTGTAGATGGTGATAGTTAGTGGTAGACATACGTGGTGATGGTAGTGGTAGATGGTGGTAGTTAGTGGTAGATGGTGCTAGTGGTGGTAGATGGTGGTAGATGGTGGTCTGTGTCTAGGGTCTGGTAGCTAGTGGTAGATGGTGGTAGATGGTGGTAGATGGTGGTAGATGGTGGTAGTTAGTGGTAGATGGTGGTAGATGGTGGTATATGGTGGTAGTTAGTGGTAGATGGTGGTAGAAGGTAGTAGATGGTGGTAGTTAGTGGTAGTTAGTGGTAGATGGTGGTATATGGTGGTAGTTAGTGGTAGATGGTGGTAGTTAGTAGTAGATGGTGGTAGTTCGTGGTAGATGGTGGTAGTTAGTAGTAGATGGTGGTAGTTCGTGGTAGATGGTGGTAGTTAGTAGTAGATGGTGGTAGTTAGTAGTAGATAGTGGTAGATGGTGGTAGTTAGTGGTATATGGTGGTAGATGGTGGTATATGGTGGTAGTTAGTGGTAGATGGTGGTAGAAGGTGGTAGATGGTGGTAGTTAGTGGTAGATGGTGATAGTTAGTGGTAGATGGTGGTAGTTAGTGGTAGATGGTGGTATATGGTGGTAGTTAGTGGTAGATGGTGGTAGATGGTGGTATATGGTGGTAGTTAGTGGTAGATGGTGGTAGAAGGTAGTAGATGGTGGTAGTTAGTGGTAGTTAGTGGTAGATGGTGGTATATGGTGGTAGTTAGTGGTAGATGGTGGTAGTTAGTAGTAGATGGTGGTAGTTCGTGGTAGATGGTGGTAGTTAGTAGTAGATGGTGGTAGTTAGTAGTAGATGGTGGTAGTTAGTAGTAGATGGTGGTAGTTCGTGGTAGATGGTGGTAGTTAGTAGTAGATGGTGGTAGTTAGTAGTAGATGGTGGTAGTTCGTGGTAGATGGTGGTAGTCAGTAGTAGTTGGTGGTAGTTAGTGGTAGATGGTGGTAGTTAGTGGTATATGGTGGTAGTTAGTGGTAGATGGTGGTAGATGGTGGTATATGGTGGTAGTTAGTGGTAGATGGTGGTAGAAGGTGGTAGATGGTGGTAGTTAGTGGTAGATGGTGGTAGTTAGTGGTAGATGGTGGTAGATGGTGGTATATGGTGGTAGTTAGTGGTAGATGGTGGTAGAAGGTGGTAGATGGTGGTAGATGGTGGTATATGGTGGTAGTTAGTGGTAGATGGTGGTAGAAGGTAGTAGATGGTGGTAGTTAGTGGTAGTTAGTGGTAGATGGTGGTATATGGTGGTAGTTAGTAGTAGATGGTGGTAGTTAGTAGTAGATGGTGGTAGTTCGTGGTAGATGGTGGTAGTCAGTAGTAGTTGGTGGTAGTTAGTGGTAGATGGTGGTAGTTAGTGGTATATGGTGGTAGTTAGTGGTAGATGGTGGTAGATGGTGGTATATGGTGGTAGTTAGTAGTAGATGGTGGTAGTTAGTAGTAGATGGTGGTAGTTCGTGGTAGATGGTGGTAGTCAGTAGTAGTTGGTGGTAGTTAGTGGTAGATGGTGGTAGTTAGTGGTATATGGTGGTAGTTAGTGGTAGATGGTGGTAGATGGTGGTATATGGTGGTAGTTAGTGGTAGATGGTGGTAGAAGGTGGTAGATGGTGGTAGTTAGTGGTAGATGGTGGTAGTTAGTGGTAGATGGTGGTAGATGGTGGTATATGGTGGTAGTTAGTGGTAGATGGTGGTAGAAGGTGGTAGATGGTGGTAGATGGTGGTATATGGTGGTAGTTAGTGGTAGATGGTGGTAGAAGGTAGTAGATGGTGGTAGTTAGTGGTAGTTAGTGGTAGATGGTGGTATATGGTGGTAGTTAGTGGTAGATGGTGGTAGTTAGTAGTAGATGGTGGTAGTTCGTGGTAGATGGTGGTAGTTAGTAGTAGATGGTGGTAGTTAGTAGTAGATGGTGGTAGTTAGTAGTAGATGGTGGTAGTTCGTGGTAGATGGTGGTAGTTAGTAGTAGATGGTGGTAGTTAGTAGTAGATGGTGGTAGTTCGTGGTAGATGGTGGTAGTTAGTAGTAGATGGTGGTAGTCAGTAGTAGTTGGTGGTAGTTAGTGGTAGATGGTGGTAGTTAGTGGTATATGGTGGTAGTTAGTGGTAGATGGTGGTAGATGGTGGTATATGGTGGTAGTTAGTGGTAGATGGTGGTAGAAGGTGGTAGATGGTGGTAGTTAGTGGTAGATGGTGATAGTTAGTGGTAGATGGTGGTAGATGGTGGTAGATGGTGGTATATGGTGGTAGTTAGTGGTAGATGGTGGTAGAAGGTGGTAGATGGTGGTAGATGGTGGTAGTTAGTGGTAGATGGTGATAGTTAGTGGTAGATGGTGGTAGATGGTTGTAGATTGATCGTTCTGTCTCTACACCACACTGTCACAAGGGGGAGGAATAACTCTGATCTATCGGTAGTCTAAACTGTGGCACAGATTGACCGTCTTTTCCTAAATCAATGGAGGTGTTTTCAGTCTGATAGTCTCTCTTCTCTGGCAATAAAGTCCTGCATCAGGCGACAACAACAACACATTAGCTGGCGGTGGTTCTGGAGTTAAGAGAGAACTTGGTGAAATACAATCGGGGAATTACACTCGACATGTGGACTGACGATTTTCCAAAAGAAGGCACGGTGGGCTGTTGGTTTCTGTCCCTCTGAAAACCAGAAGTAAATCATTCTAAAAAAAAAAACTGTCTTTATTTACCACATTGTGGAAGAGTGGCAAACCCTCTGTATGAAGGGAGGTTCTGACACACGGAGTCCTCCTTTACTGAGGTGAAGAAGAGACGGGATGGGAGGTTCTGACACACGGAGTCCTCCTTTACTGAGGTGAAGAAGAGACGGGATGGGAGGTTCTGACACACGGAGTCCTCCTTTACTGAGGTGAAGAAGAGACGGGATGGGAGGTTCTGACACACGGAGTCCTCCTTTACTGAGGTGAAGAAGAGACGGGATGGGAGGTTCTGACACACGGAGTCCTCCTTTACTGAGGTGAAGAAGAGACGGGATGGGAGGTTCTGACACACGGAGTCCTCCTTTACTGAGGTGAAGAAGAGACGGGATGGGAGGTTCTGACACACGGAGTCCTCCTTTACTGAGGTGAAGAAGAGACGGGATGGGAGGTTCTGACACACGGAGTCCTCCTTTACTGAGGTGAAGAAGAGACGGGATGAAAGAGAGTCCGGCGAGGATTTTTTGTCTTTAATAAAGAAATGTTTTGACTGTTTTGTCCAAGTTAATCTTCTCATGTTGTGTTTCTATTATCTGTGACACTGTGGTTGAAATGAAGAATGTAAACTAAATCGATCTAATTAAATCCTAATGAATAATCAGTGGCTGTGTTGCAAAACGTTTCATTTTTTTTTCTTATTTATTTTATCTTGTACGAATTTATTTTATATTTTTTTAGACGATACAAAACATACACATACAAAACGGCAACTACATCACCCCTACCCAGAACCACCTGCTCCCACATCACCCTACCCAGAACCACCTGCTCACACATCACCCTACCCAGAACCACCTGCTCACACATCACCCTACCCAGACCCACCTGCTCACACATCACCCTACCCAGAACCACCTGCTCACACATCACCCTACCCAGACCCACCTGCTCACACATCACCCTACCCAGACCCACCTGCTCACACATCACCCTACCCAGAACCACCTTCCCACATCACCCTACCCAGAACCACCTGGGACATCACCCTACCCAGAACCACCTTCCCACATCACCCTACCCAGAACCACCTGGGAACACATCACCCTACCCAGACCCACCTGCTCACACATCACCCTACCCAGACCCACCTGCTCACACATCACCCTACCCAGAACCACCTGCTCACACATCACCCTACCCAGAACCACCTGCTCACACATCACCCTACCCAGACCCACCTGCTCACACATCACCCTACCCAGAACCACCTGCTCACACATCACCCTACCCAGAACCACCTGCTCACACCCCCAACACCCACATCACCCTACCCACACCCACCTGCTCACACCCCCAACACCCACATCACCCTGACCAGACCCACCTGCTCACACCCCCAACACCCACATCACCCTGACCAGACCCACCTGCTCACACCCCCAACACCCACATCACCCTGACCAGACCCACCTGCTCACACCCCCAACACCCACATCACCCCTACCTAGAACCACCTGCTCCCACATCACCCTACCCAGAACCACCTGCTCACACATCACCCTACCCAGACCCACCTGCTCACACATCACCCTACCCAGAACCACCTGCTCACACATCACCCTACCCACACCCACCTGCTCACACCCCCAACACCCACATCACCCTACCCACACCCACCTGCTCACACCCCCAACACCCACATCACCCTACCCAGACCCACCTGCTCACACCCCCAACACCCACATCACCCTGACCAGACCCACCTGCTCACACCCCCAACACCCACATCACCCTGCCCAGACCCTCCTGCTCACACCCCCATCTCCAACGCCCACATCACCCTACCCAGACCCACCTGCTCACACCCCCAACATCCACATCACCCTACCCAGACCCACCTGCTCACACCCCCAACACCCACATCACCCTGCCCAGACCCACCTGCTCACACCCCCAACACCCACATCACCCTGCCCAGACCCACCTGCTCACACCCCCAACACCCACATCACCCTGACCAGACCCACCTGCTCACACCCCCAACACCCACATCACCCTGCCCAGACCCTCCTGCTCACACCCCCATCTCCAACGCCCACATCACCCTACCCAGACCCACCTGCTCACACCCCCAACACCCACATCACCCTACCCAGACCCACCTGCTCACACCCCCAACACCCACATCACCCTGCCCAGACCCACCTGCTCACACCCCCAACACCCACATCACCCTGCCCAGACCCTCCTGCTCACACCCCCAGCGCCCACATCACCCTGCCCAGACCCTCCTGCTCACACCCCCAGCCCACATCACCCTGCCCAGACCCACCTGCTCACACCCCCAGCGCCCACATCACCCTGCCCAGACCCTCCTGCTCACACCCCCAACACCCACATCACCCTACCCAGACCCTCCTGCTCACACCCCATCTACAACACCCACATCACCCTGCCCAGACCCTCCTGCTCACACCCCCAACACCCACATCACCCTGCCCAGACCCACCTGCTCACACCCCCAACACCCACATCACCCTACCCAGACCCACCTGCTCACACCCCCAACACCCATATCACCCTACCCAGACCCTCCTGCTCACACCCCCATCGCCCACATCACCCTGCCCAGACCCACCTGCTCACACCCCCATCTCCAACACCCACATCACCCTGCCCAGACCCTCCTGCTCACACGCCCATCAGCCCACATCACCCACCCAGACCCACCTGCTCACACCCCCAACACCCACATCACCCTGCCCAGACCCACCTGCTCACACCCCCATCTCCAACGCCCACATCACCCTACCCAGACCCACCTGCTCACCATCACCCTACCCAGACCCACCTGCTCACACCCCCATCTACAACGCCCACATCACCCTGCCCAGACCCACCTGCTCACACCCCCAACACCCACATCACCCTGACCAGACCCACCTGCTCACACCCCCAACACCCACATCACCCTGCCCAGACCCTCCTGCTCACACCCCCATCTCCAACGCCCACATCACCCTACCCAGACCCACCTGCTCACACCCCCAACGTCCACATCACTCTACCCAGACCCACCTGCTCACACCCCCAGCGCCCACATCACCCTGCCCAGACCCTCCTGCTCACACCCCCAGCGCCCACATCACCCTGCCCAGACCCTCCTGCTCACACCCCCAACACCCACATCACCCTACCCAGACCCTCCTGCTCACACCCCCATCTACAACACCCACATCACCCTGCCCAGACCCTCCTGCTCACACCCCCAACACCCACATCACCCTGCCCAGACCCACCTGCTCACACCCCCAACACCCACATCACCCTACCCAGACCCACCTGCTCACACCCCCAACACCCATATCACCCTACCCAGACCCTCCTGCTCACACCCCCATCGCCCACATCACCCTGCCCAGACCCACCTGCTCACACCCCCATCTCCAACACCCACATCACCCTGCCCAGACCCTCCTGCTCACACCCCCATCGCCCACATCACCCTACCCAGACCCACCTGCTCACACCTCCAACACCCACATCACCCTGCCCAGACCCACCTGCTCACACCCCCATCTCCAACGCCCACATCACCCTACCCAGACCCACCTGCTCACACATCACCCTACCCAGACCCACCTGCTCACACCCCCATCTACAACGCCCACATCACCCTGCCCAGACCCACCTGCTCACACCCCCAACACCCACATCACCCTGCCCAGACCCACCTGCTCACACCCCCAACACCCACATCACCCTGCCCAGACCCACCTGCTCACACCCCCAACACCCACATCACCCTGCCCAGACCCACCTGCTCACACCCCCAGCGCCCACATCACCCTGCCCAGACCCACCTGCTCACACCCCCAGCGCCCACATCACCCTGCCCAGACCCACCTGCTCACACCCCCAACACCCACATCACCCTACCCAGACCCACGTGCTCACACCCCCAACACCCACATCACCCTTCCCAGACCCACCTGCTCACACCCCCAGCGCCCACATCACCCTACCCAGACCCATCTGCTCACACCCCCAACACCCACATCACCCTACCCAGACCCACGTGCTCACACCCCCAACACCCACATCACCCTGCCCAGACCCACCTGCTCACACCCCCAACACCCACATCACCCTACCCAGACCCACCTGCTCACACCCCCAACACCCACATCACCCTACCCAGACCCACCTGCTCACACCCCCATCTACAACGTCCACATCACCCTGCCCAGACCCACCTGCTCACACCCCCAGCGCCCACATCACCCTGCCCAGACCCACCTGCTCACACCCCCAACATCACCCTGCCCAGACCCACCTGCTCACACCCCCAACACCCACATCACCCAGCCCAGACCCACCTGCTCACACCCCCAACACCCACATCACCCTGCCCAGACCCACCTGCTCACACCCCCAACACCCACATCACCCTGCCCAGACCCACCTGCTCACACCCCCAACACCCACATCACCCTGCCCAGACCCACCTGCTCACACCCCCAACACCCACATCACCCCTACCCAGACCCACCTGCTCACACCCCCAACACCCACATCACCCTACCCAGACCCACCTGCTCACACCCCCAACACCCACATCACCCCTACCCAGACCCACCTGCTCACACCCCCATCTACAACACCCACATCACCCTGCCCAGACCCACCTGCTCACACATCACCCTACCCAGACCCACCTGCTCACACATCACCCTACCCAGACCCACCTGCTCACACCTCCAACACCCACATCACCCTACCCAGACCCACCTGCTCACACATCACCCTACCCAGACCCACCTGCTCACACCCCCAACACCCACATCACCCTACCCAGACCCACCTTCTCACACCCCCAACGTCCACATCACCCTGCCCAGACCCACCTGCTCACACCCCCAGCGCCCACATCACCCTACCCAGACCCACCTGCTCACACCCCCATCTACAATACCCACATCACCCTGCCCAGACCCACCTGCTCACACCCCCAACACCCACATCACCCTGCCCAGACCCACCTGCTCACACCCCCAACACCCACATCACCCTACCCAGACCCACCTGCTCACACCCCCAACACCCACATCACCCTACCCAGACCCTCCTGCTCACACCCCCATCTCCAAAGGAGGCCGTAGTCTGGTTTCTAACCCAGAAGGTAATGGGTATCTGTAGGAGGAGGCCGTAGTCTGGTTTCTAACCCAGAAGGTAATGGGTATCTGTAGGAGGAGGCCGTAGTCTGGTTTCTAACCCAGAAGGTAATGGGTATCTGTAGGAGGAGGCCGTACTCTGGTTTCTAACCCAGAAGGTAATGGGTATCTGTAGGAGGAAGGTATATAGTGGAGGGTCTACACCAGAAGGTAATGGGTATCTGTAGGAGGAGGCCGTAGTCTGGTTTCTAGCCCAGAAGGTAATGGTTATAGGAGGAAGGTATATAGTGGAGGGTCTACACCAGAAGGTAATGGGTATCTGTAGGAGGAGGCCGTAGTCTGGTTTCTAACCCAGAAGGTAATGGGTATCTGTAGGCGGAGACCGTAGTCTGGTTTCTAACACAGAAGGTAATGGGTATCTGTAGGAGGAGACCGTAGTCTGGTTTCTAACCCAGAAGGTAATGGGTATCTGTAGGAGGAGACCGTAGTCTGGTTTCTAACCCAGAAGGTAATGGGTATCTGTAGGAGGAGGCCGTAGTCTGGTCTACACCAGAAGGTAATGGGTATCTGTAGGAGGAGGCCGTAGTCTGGTTTCTAACCCAGAAGGTAATGGGTATCTGTAGGAGGAGGCTGTAGTCTGGTTTCTAACCCAGAAGGTATATAGTGGAGGGTCTACACCAGAAGGTAATGGGTATCTGTAGGAGGAGGTCGTAGTCTGGTTTCTAACCCAGAAGGTAATGGGTATCTGTAGGAGGAGGCCGTAGTCTGGTTTCTAACCCAGAAGGTAATGGGTATCTGTAGGAGGAGGCCGTAGTCTGGTTTCTAACCCAGAAGGTAATGGGTATCTGTAGGAGGAGGCCGTACTCTGGTTTCTAACCCAGAAGGTAATGGATATCTGTAGGAGGAAGGTATATAGTGGAGGGTCTACACCAGAAGGTAATGGGTATCTGTAGGAGGAAGGTATATAGTGGAGGGTCTACACCAGAAGGTAATGGGTATCTGTA
Organism: Oncorhynchus nerka; assembly: GCF_034236695.1. Lineage (NCBI taxonomy): Eukaryota > Metazoa > Chordata > Actinopteri > Salmoniformes > Salmonidae > Oncorhynchus > Oncorhynchus nerka. The sequence continues at coordinate 476,711 of NW_027040486.1, forward strand.
GGCGGAGACCGTAGTCTGGTTTCTAACACAGAAGGTAATGGGTATCTGTAGGAGGAGACCGTAGTCTGGTTTCTACACCAGAAGGCAATGGGTATCTGTAGGCGGAGACCGTAGTCTGGTTTCTAACACAGAAGGTAATGGGTATCTGTAGGAGGAGACCGTAGTCTGGTTTCTAACACAGAAGGTAATGGGTATCTGTAGGAGGAGACCGTAGTCTGGTTTCTAACCCAGAAGGTAATGGTTATAGGAGGAAGGTATATAGTGGAGGGTCTAGACCAGAAGGTAATGGGTATCTGTAGCCGGAGACCGTAGTCTGGTTTCTAACCCAGAAGGTAATGGGTATCTGTAGGAGGAAGGTATATAGTGGAGGGTCTACACCAGAAGGTAATGGGTATCTGTAGGAGGAGGTCGTAGTCTGGTTTCTAACCCAGAAGGTAATGGGTATCTGTAGGCGGAGACCGTAGTCTGGTTTCTAACCCAGAAGGTAATGGGTATCTGTAGGAGGAGTCCGTAGTCTGGTTTCTAACCCAGAAGGTAATGGGTATCTGTAGGAGGAGGCCGTAGGCTGGTTTCTACACCAGAAGGTAATGGGTATCTGTAGGAGGAGGCCGTAGTCTGGTTTCTAACCCAGAGGGTAATGGGTATCTGTAGGAGGAGGCCGTAGTCTGGTTTCTAACCCAGAGGGTAATGGGTATCTGTAGGAGGAGGCCAGGTTAGGTCAGGCCATGTTAGGTCAGGTTAGGTTAGGCCAGGTCAGGTTAGGCCAGGTCAGGTTAGGTGAGGCCAGGCCAGGTTAGGCAAGGTCAGGCCAGGTCAGGCCAGGCCAGGTCAGGTTAGGTCAGGTCAGGCCAGGTTAGGTCAGGCCAGGTTAGGTCAGGCCAGGTTAGGTCAGGTTAGGTTTGACCAGGTCAGGTTAGGCCAGGTCAGGTTAGGTTAGGTCAGGCCAGGCAAGGTTAGGCAAGGTCAGGTCAGGTTAGGTTAGGTCAGGCCAAGTTAGGTTAGGTCAGGCCAGGTTAGGTCAGGCCAGGTCAGGTTAGGCCAGGCCAGGTCAGGTTAGGTCAGGCCAGGTTAGGTCAGGCCAGGTTAGGCAAGGACAGGCCAGGTTAGGTCAGGCCACGTTAGGCCAGGTCAGGTTAGGTCAGGCCAGGTCAGGTTAGGTCAGGCCAGGCCAGGTTAGGTCAGGCCAGGTTAGGTCAGGTTAGGCCAGGTTAGGGCCAGGTCATGTTAGGTCAGGCCAGGTCAGGTTAAGCCAGGTTAGGTCAGGCCAGGTCAGGTTAAGCCAGGTTAGGTCAGGCCAGGTTAGGCCAGGCCAGGCCAGGCCAGGTTAGGTCAGGCCAGGTTAGGCCAGGCCAGGTTAGGTCAGGCCAGGTCAGGTTAGGTCAGGCCAGGCCAGGTTAGGTCAGGCCAGGTTAGGTCAGGTTAGGCCAGGTTAGGCCAGGTCATGTTAGGTCAGGCCAGGTCAGGTTAAGCCAGGTTAGGTCAGGCCAGGTCAGGTTAAGCCAGGTTAGGTCAGGCCAGGCCAGGTTATGCCAGGCCAGGTCAGGTCAGGTTAGGTCAGGCCAGGTTAGGTCAGGCCAGGCCAGGTTAGGCCAGGCCAGGTCATGTTAGGTTAGGTCAAGCCAGGTTAGGTCAGGCCAGGTCAGGTCAGGTTAGGCCAGGTCAGGTTAGGTCAGGCCAGGTTAGGCCAGGCCAGGTTAGGTCAGGCCAGGTTAGGCCAGGCCAGGTCAGGTTAGGTCAGGTCAGGTTAGGTCAGGCCAGGTCAGGTTAGGCCAGGTCAGGTTAGGTCAGGTCAGGCCAGGCCAGGTTAGGTCAGGCCAGGTTAGGTCAGGTCAGGTTAGGTTAGGTCAAGCCAGGTTAGGTTAGGTCAGGCCAGGTCAGGTTAGGCCAGGTCAGGTTAGGTTAGGTTAGGCCAGGTCAGGTTAGATCAGGCCAGGTTAGGCCAGGCCAGGCCAGGTTAGGTCAGGCCAGGTTAGGCCAGGCCAGGCCAGGCCAGGTCAGGTTAGGTCAGGCCAGGTCAGGTTAGGTCAGGCCAGGTCAGGTTAGGTCAGGCCAGGTCATGTTAGGCCAGGTTAGGCCAGGTCAGGTTAGGTCAGGCCAGGTCAGGTCAGGTTAGGCCAGGTCAGGTTAGGTCAGGCCAGGTCATGTTAGGCCAGGTTAGGCCAGGTCAGGTCAGGTTAGGCCAGGTCAGGTTAGGCCAGGTCAGGCCAGGCCAGGCCAGGTTAGGTTAGGCCAGGTTAGGTCAGGGCAGGTCAGGTCAGGCCAGGTCAGGTCAGGTTAGGCCAGGTCAGGCCAGGCCAGGTTAGGTCAGGTTAGGTCAGGCCAGGTTTGGTCAGGTCAGGTTAGGCCAGGTCAGGTTAGGCCAGGTCAGGTTAGGCCAGGCCAGGTTAGGTCAGGCCAGGTCAGGTCAGGTTAGATTAGGCCAGGTCAGCTTAGGTCAGGCCAGGCCATGCCAGGCCAAGTTTGGCCAGGTCAGGTTAGATTAGGCCAGGTCAGCTTAGGTCAGGTTAGATCAGGTCAGGTTAGGTCAGGCCAGGTCAGGTTAGATCAGGTCAGGCCAGGTCAGGTCAGGTTAGGTCAGGTCAGGCCAGGCCAGGTCAGGTTAGGCCAGGTTAGGTCAGGTCAGGTTAGGTCAGGAATAGGTATAGGAACATTAGCCTGCTAGCCTTACTGGGTGGATAGGAACATTCGCCTGCTGGCCTTTCTGAGTCTATAGGAACATTAGCCTGCTGGTCTTACTGAGTCTATAGGAACATTAGCCTGCTGGTCTTACTGAGTCTATAGGAACATTAGCCTGCTGGCCTTACTGGGTCTATAGGAACATTAGGCTGCTGGCCTTACTGAGTCTATAGGAACATTAGCCTGCTGGCCTTACTGGGTCTATAGGAACATTAGGCTGCTGGCCTTACTGAGTCTATAGGAACATTAGCCTGCTGGTCTTACTGAGTGGATAGGAACATTAGCCTGATGGTCTATAGGAACATTAGCCTGATGGTCTTACTGAGTCTATAGGAACATTAGCCTGATGGTCTTACTGAGTCTATAGGAACATTAGCCTGCTGGTCTTACTGAGTCTATAGGAACATTAGCCTGCTGGTCTTACTGAGTCTATAGGAACATTAGGCTGCTGGTCTTACTGGGTCTATAGGAACATTAGCCTGCTGGTCTTACTGAGTCTATAGGAACATTAGCCTGCTGGTCTTACTGAGTCTATAGGAACATTAGCCTGCTGGTCTTACTGAGTCTATAGGAACATTAGCCTGCTGGTCTTACTGAGTCTATAGGAACATTAGCCTGCTGGTCTTACTGAGTCTATAGGAACATTAGCCTGCTGGTCTTACTGGGTCTATAGGAACATTAGCCTGCTGGTCTTACTGAGTGGATAGGAACATTAGCCTGATGGTCTATAGGAACATTAGCCTGATGGTCTTACTGAGTCTATAGGAACATTAGCCTGCTGGCCTTTCTGAGTCTATAGGAACATTAGCCTGCTGGTCTTACTGGGTCTATAGGAACATTAGCCTGCTGGTCTTACTGGGTCTATAGGAACATTAGCCTGCTGGTCTTACTGGGTCTATAGGAACATTAGCCTGCTGGTCTTACTGGGTCTGTAGGAACATTAGCCTGCTGGTCTTACTGAGTCTATAGGAACATTAGGCTGCTGGCCTTACTGGGTCTATAGGACCATTAGCCTGCTGGTCTTACTGAGTCTATAGGAACATTAGCCTGCTGGTCTTACTGAGTCTATAGGAACATTCGCCTGCTGGCCTTACTGGGTCTATAGGACCATTAGCCTGCTGGTCTTACTGGGTCTATAGGAACATTAGCCTGCTGGTCTTACTGAGTCTATAGGAACATTAGCCTGCTGGTCTTACTGAGTCTATAGGAACATTAGCCTGCTGGTCTTACTGAGTCTATAGGAACATTAGCCTGCTGGTCTTACTGAGCCTATAGGAACATTAGCCTGCTGGTCTTACTGGGTCTATAGGAACATTAGCCTGCTGGTCTTACTGAGTCTATAGGAACATTAGCCTGATGGTCTTACTGAGTCTATAGGAACATTAGCCTGCTGGTCTTACTGATTCTATAGGAACATTAGCCTGCTGGTCTAACTGAGTCTATAGGAACATTAGCCTGCTGGTCTTACTGATTCTATAGGAACATTAGCCTGCTGGTCTTCCTGAGTCTATAGGAACATTAGCCTGCTGGCCTTACTGATTCTATAGGAACATTAGCCTGCTGGCCTTACTGATTCTATAGGAACATTAGCCTGCTGGTCTATAGGGACATTAGCCTGCTGGTCTATAGGGACATTAGCCTGATGGTCTTACTTGGTCTATAGGAACATTAGCCTGCTGGCCTTACTGGGTCTATAGGAACATTAGCCTGCTGGCCTTACTGGGTCTATAGGAACATTAGCCTGCTGGTCTTACTGAGTCTATAGGAACATTTGCCTGCTGGTCTTACTGGGTCTATAGGAACATTAGCCTGCTGGTCTTACTGAGTCTATAGAAACACTAGCCTGCTGGTCTTACTGAGTCTATAGGAACATTAGCCTGCTGGTCTTACTGAGTCTATAGGAACATTAGCCTGCTGTCCTTACTGGGTCTATAGGAACATTAGGCTGCTGGCCTTACTGGGTCTATAGGAACATTAGGCTGCTGGCCTTACTGGGTCTATAGGAACATTAGCCTGCTGGCCTTACTGGGTCTATAGGAACATTAGGCTGCTGGCCTTACTGGGTCTATAGGAACATTAGCCTGCTGGCCTTACTGGGTCTATAGGAACATTAGGCTGCTGGCCTTACTGGGTCTATAGGAACATTAGCCTGCTGGCCTTACTGGGTCTATAGGAACATTAGGCTGCTGGCCTTACTGGGTCTATAGGAACATTAGCCTGCTGGCCTTACTGGGTCTATAGGAACATTAGGCTGCTGGCCTTACTGGGTCTATAGGAACATTAGCCTGCTGGTCTTACTGAGTGGATAGGAACATTAGCCTGCTGGAGGGACAGGAGGGATATCACACCTGGCACAAATGATTGTCTCGCTCTGTTTTTCCTGCTGAGGGATGAGAGTAGGTCAACGTCCAGGGACAGGGCCCTATACCTGCACCCAGAGGAGAGTAGGTCAACGTCCAGGGACAGGGCCCTATACCTGCACCCAGTGGGGAGTAGGTCAACGTCCAGGGACAGGGCCCTATACCTGCACCCAGTGGGGAGTAGGTCAACGTCCAGGGACAGGGCCCTATACCTGCACCCAGTGGGGAGTAGGTCAACGTCCAGGGACAGGGCCCTATACCTGCTCCCAAAGGAGAGTAGGTCAACGTCCAGGGACAGGGCCCTATACCTGCACCCAGTGGGGAGTAGGTCAACGTCCAGGGACAGGGCCCTATACCTGCTCCCAGAGGAGAGTAGGTCAACGTCCAGGGACAGGGCCCTATACCTGCACCCAGTGGGGAGTAGGTCAACGTCCAGGGACAGGGCCCTATACCTGCACCCAGTGGGGAGTAGGTCAACGTCCAGGGACAGGGCCCTATACCTGCACCCAGTGGGGAGTAGGTCAACGTCCAGGGACAGGGCCCTATACCTGCACCCAGTGGGGAGTAGGTCAACGTCCAGGGACAGGGCCCTATACCTGCTCCCAGAGGAGAGTAGGTCAACGTCCAGGGACAGGGCCCTATACCTGCACCCAGTGGGGAGTAGGTCAACGTCCAGGGACAGGGCCCTATACCTGCTCCCAGAGGAGAGTAGGTCAACGTCCAGGGACAGGGCCCTATACCTGCTCCCAGAGGGGAATAGGTCAACGTCCAGGGACAGGGCCCTATACCTGCTCCCAGAGGAGCGTAGGTCAACGTCCAGGGACAGGGCCCTATACCTGCACCCAGTGGGGAGTAGGTCAACGTCCAGGGACAGGGCCCTATACCTGCACCCAGTGGGGAGTAGGTCAACGTCCAGGGACAGGGCCCTATACCTGCACCCAGTGGGGAGTAGGTCAACGTCCAGGGACAGGGCCCTATACCTGCACCCAGTGGGGAGTAGGTCAACGTCCAGGGACAGGGCCCTATACCTGCTCCCAGAGGAGAGTAGGTCAACGTCCAGGGACAGGGCCCTATACCTGCACCCAGTGGGGAGTAGGTCAACGTCCAGGGACAGGGCCCTATACCTGCACCCAGTGGGGAGTAGGTCAACGTCCAGGGACAGGGCCCTATACCTGCACCCAGTGGGGAGTAGGTCAACGTCCAGGGACAGGGCCCTATACCTGCTCCCAGAGGAGAGTAGGTCAACGTCCAGGGACAGGGCCCTATACCTGCACCCAGTGGGGAGTAGGTCAACGTCCAGGGACAGGGCCCTATACCTGCACCCAGTGGGGAGTAGGTCAACGTCCAGGGACAGGGCCCTATACCTGCACCCAGTGGGGAGTAGGTCAACGTCCAGGGACAGGGCCCTATACCTGCACCCAGTGGGGAGTAGGTCAACGTCCAGGGACAGGGCCCTATACCTGCACCCAGTGGGGAGTAGGTCAACGTCCAGGGACAGGGCCCTATACCTGCTCCCAGAGGAGAGTACATTTAAGTCATTTAGCAGACGCTCTTATCCAGAGCGACTTACAAATTGGTGCTTTCACCTTATGACATCCAGTGGAACAGCCACTTTACAATAGTGCATCTAGGTCTTTTGGGGGGGAAGGATTACTTTATCCTATCCTAGGTATTCCTTAAAGAGGTGGGGTTTCAGGTGTCTCCGGAAGGTGGTGATTGACTCCGCTGTCCTGGCGTCGTGAGGGAGTTTGTTCCACCATTGGGGGGCCAGAGCAGCGAACAGTTTTGACTGGGCTGAGCGGGAACTGTACTTCCTCAGTGGTAGGGAGGCGAGCAGGCCAGAGGTGGATGAACGCAGTGCCCTTGTTTGGGTGTAGGGCCTGATCAGAGCCTGGAGGTACTGAGGTGCCGTTCCCCTCACAGCTCCGTAGGCAAGCACCATGGTCTTGTAGCGGATGCGAGCTTCAACTGGAAGCCAGTGGAGAGAGCGGAGGAGCGGGGTGACGTGAGAGAACTTGGGAAGGTTGAACACCAGACGGGCTGCGGCGTTCTGGATGAGTTGTAGGGGTTTAATAGCACAGGCAGGGAGCCCAGCCAACAGCGAGTTGCAGTAATCCAGACGGGAGATGACAAGTGCCTGGATTAGGACCTGTGCCGCTTCCTGTGTGAGGCAGGGTCGTACTCTGCGGATGTTGTAGAGCATGAACCTACAGGAACGGGCCACCGCCTTGATGTTATTTGAGAACGACAGGGTGTTGTCCAGGATCACGCCAAGGTTCTTAGCTCTCTGGGACGAGGACACAATGGAGTTGTCAACCGTGATGGCGAGATCATGGAACGGGCAGTCCTTCCCCGGGAGGAAGAGCAGCTCCGTCTTGCCGAGGTTCAGCTTGAGGTGATGATCCGTCATCCACACTGATATGTCTGCCAGACATGCAGAGATGCGATTCGCCACCTGGTCGTCAGAAGGGGGAAAGGAGAAGATTAATTGTGTGTCGTCTGCATAGCAATGATAGGAGAGACCATGTGAGGTTATGACAGAGCCAAGTGACTTGGTGTATAGCGAGAATAGGAGAGGGCCTAGAACAGAGCCCTGGGGGACACCAGTGGTGAGAGCACGTGGTGAGGAGACGGATTCTCGCCACGCCACCTGGTAGGAGCGACCTGTCAGGTAGGACGCAATCCAAGCGTGGGCCGCGCCGGAGATGCCCAACTCGGAGAGGGTGGAGAGGAGGATCTGATGGTTCACAGTATCGAAGGCAGCCGATAGGTCTAGAAGGATGAGAGTAGGTCAACGTCCAGGGACAGGGCCCTATACCTGCTCCCAGAGGGGAATAGGTCAACGTCCAGGGACAGGGCCCTATACCTGCTCCCAGAGGAGAGTAGGTCAACGTCCAGGGACAGGGCCCTATACCTGCTCCCAGAGGAGCGTAGGTCAACGTCCAGGGACAGGGCCCTATACCTGCTCCCAGAGGAGCGTAGGTCAACGTCCAGGGACAGGGCCCTGACCTTAAACTACCAGAGGAGAGTAGGTCAACGTCCAGGGTCAGGGGGTGGCTTGGGGAGGGTCCTGACCTTAAAGATCTCCTCCACGCCTGTCTGTTTGACTCCAAGTACCTTGGGGAGGGCCCTGACCTTAAAGATCTCATCCAGGCCTGTCTGTTTGACTCCAAGTACCTTGGGGAGGGCCCTGACCTTAAAGATCTCATCCAGGCCTGTCTGTTTGACTCCAAGAACCTTGGGGAGGGCCCTGACCTTAAAGATCTCCTCCAGGCCTGTCTGTTTGAAAGATGGGGAGGGCCCTGACCATAAAGATCTCTCCAGGCCTGTCTGTTTGACTCCAAGTACCTTGGGGAGGGCCCTGACCTTAAATATCTCATCCAGGCCTGTCTGTTTGACTCCAAGTACCTTGTGGAGGGCCCTGACCTTAAATATCTCATCCAGGCCTGTCTGTTTGACTCCTAGTACCTTGGGGAGGGCCCTGACCTTAAATATCTCATCCAGGCCTGTCTGTTTGGCTCCAAGTACCTTGGGGAGGGCCCTGACCTTAAAGATCTCATCCAGGCCTGTATGTTAGACTCCAAGTACCTTGGGGAGGGCCCTGACCTTAAATATCTCATCCAGGCCTGTCTGTTTGACTCCTAGTACCTTGAGGAGGGCCCTGACCTTAAATATCTCATCCAGGTCTGTCTGTTAGACTCCAAGTACATTGGGGAGGACCCTGACCTTAAATATCTCATCCAGGCCTGTCTGTTTGACTCCTAGTACCTTGGGGAGGGCCCTGACCTTAAATATCTCATCCAGGCCTGTCTGTTTGACTCCAAGTACCTTGTGGAGGGCCCTGACCTTAAAGATATCATCCAGGCCTGTCTGTTTGACTCCTAGTACCTTGGGGAGGGCCCTGACCTTAAATATCTCATCCAGGCCTGTCTGTTTGACTCCAAGTACCTTGGGGAGGGCCCTGACCTTAAAGATCTCATCCAGGCCTGTATGTTAGACTCCAAGTACCTTGGGGAGGGCCCTGACCTTAAATATCTCATCCAGGCCTGTCTGTTTGACTCCAAGTACATTGGGGAGGGCCCTGACCTTAAAGATCTCATCCGGTCTGTTTGACTCCAAGTAACTTGTGGAGGACCCTGACCTTAAAGATCTCATCCAGGCCTGTCTGTTTGACTCCAAGTACCTTGGGGAGGAACCTGACCTTAAAGATCTCCTCCAGGCCTGTCTGTTTGACTCCAAGTACCTTGGGGAGGGCCCTGACCTTAAAGATCTCATCCAGGCCTGTCTGTTTGACTCCAAGTACCTTGGGGAGGGCCCTGACCTTAAAGATCTCCTCCAGGCCTGTCTGTTTGACTCCAAGTACCTTGTGGAGGGCCCTGACCTTAAATATCTCATCCAGGCCTGTCTGTTTGACTCCTAGTACCTTGGGGAGGGCCCTGACCTTAAATATCTCATCCAGGCCTGTCTGTTGACTCCAAGTACCTTGGGGAGGAACCTGACCTTAAATATCTCATCCAGGCCTGTCTGTTTGACTCCTAGTACCTTGGGGAGGGCCCTGACCTTAAATATCTCATCCAGGCCTGTCTGTTTGACTCCAAGTACCTTGGGGAGGGCCCTGACCTTAAAGATCTCATCCAGGCCTGTATGTTAGACTCCAAGTACCTTGGGGAGGGCCCTGACCTTAAATATCTCATCCAGGCCTGTCTGTTTGACTCCTGGTACCTTGAGGAGGGCCCTGACCTTAAATATCTCATCCAGGTCTGTCTGTTAGACTCCAAGTACATTGGGGAGGACCCTGACCTTAAATATCTCAACCAGGCCTGTCTGTTTGACTCCAAGTACCTTGGGGAGGAACCTGACCTTAAATATCTCATCCAGGCCTGTCTGTTTGACTCCAAGTACCTTGGGGAGGGCCCTGACCTTAAAGATCTCATCCAGGCCTGTATGTTAGACTCCAAGTACCTTGGGGAGGGCCCTGACCTTAAATATCTCATCCAGGCCTGTCTGTTTGACTCCTGGTACCTTGAGGAGGGCCCTGACCTTAAATATCTCATCCAGGTCTGTCTGTTAGACTCCAAGTACATTGGGGAGGACCCTGACCTTAAATATCTCAACCAGGCCTGTCTGTTTGACTCCAAGTACCTTGGGGAGGGCCCTGACCTTAAAGATCTCCTCCAGGCCTGTCTGTTTGACTCCAAGTACCTTGTGGAGGGCCCTGACCTTAAATATCTCATCCAGGCCTGTCTGTTTGACTCCTGGTACCTTGAGGAGGGCCCTGACCTTAAATATCTCATCCAGGTCTGTCTGTTAGACTCCAAGTACATTGGGGAGGACCCTGACCTTAAATATCTCATCCAGGCCTGTCTGTTTGACTCCAAGTACCTTGGGGAGGGCCCTGACCTTAAAGATCTCCTCCAGGCCTGTCTGTTTGACTCCAAGTACATTGGGGAGGGCCCTGACCTTAAAGATCTCATCCAGGCCTGTCTGTTTGACTCCAAGTACCTTGGGGAGGGCCCTGACCTTAAAGATCTCATCCAGGCCTGTATGTTAGACTCCAAGTACCTTGTGGAGGGCCCTGACCTTAAAGATCTCATCCTGTCTGTTTGACTCCAAGTACCTTGTGGAGGACCCTGACCTTAAAGATCTCATCCAGGCCTGTCTGTTTGACTCCAAGTACCTTGCTTGCTGTGGTAATAAGAAGGAGGAGATTCCAGCCCAAATTGGGGTTTATATACAACCACTGGTGGAGCCACTTCTCTGTCTGATGCAGCTGTTTGACCCAATGGGGTAATTATCTTGGTTTGAGGAGCTGTTTGACCCAATGGGGTAATTATCTTGGTTTGAGCAGCTGTTTGACCCAATGGGGGAACTATCTTAGTTTGAGCAGCTGTTTGACCCAATGGGGGAATTATCTTGGTTTGAGCAGCTGTTTGACCCAATGGGGGAATTATCTTGGTTTGAGCAGCTGTTTGACCCAATGGGGGAATTATCTTGGTTTGAGCAGCTGTTTGACCCAATGGGGGAATTATCTTGGTTTGAGCAGCTGTTTGACCCAATGGGGGAATTATCTTGGTTTGAGCAGCTGTTTGACCCAATGGGGGAATTATCTTGGTTTGAGCAGCTGTTTGACCCAATGGGGGAACTATCTTAGTTTGAGCAGCTGTTTGACCCAATGAGGGAATTATCTTGGTTTGAGCAGCTGTTTGACCCAAAGGGGGAATTATCTTGGTTTGAGCAGCTGTTTGACCCAATGGGGGAATTATCTTGGTTTGAGCAGCTGTTTGACCCAATGAGGGAATTATCTTGGTTTGAGCAGCTGTTTGACCCTATGGGGGAATTATCTTGGTTTGAGCAGCTGTTTGACCCAATGGGGAAATTATCTTAGTTTGAGCTTTAATAAGCGTGTGTTAAATGTTATAAAGTTAATTTAGAACCTAACACCTCAAACTGCACCATGGTGTTTCTCTCCGTAGCCACACCCACTTTCAACATTTGGATAAGAAAGCATTTTTAAGGCTGACCGTTGGTTGATTTTCAATACTTCCGAGAGACTAAATTCAAACTCCGCCCTGTTAACTTCTGAGACAAAGTTCAAACTCCGCCCTGTTAACTTCTGAGAGACAAAGTTCAAACTCCGCCCTGTTAACTTCCGAGAGACTAAATTCAAACTCCGCCCTGTTAACTTCCGAGAGACTAAATTCAAACTCCGCCCTGTTAACTTCCGAGAGACTAAATTCAAACTCCGCCCTGTCAACTTTTGGACTTTTTAACATTCCCAGAAGGCACGTCTTATAACAACCTAACTGTAATGAAAAACCTATGGGGTTTTAACCTTCTGAGTTAACGATTACAGTGAAGATAGATGCCTTCTCTTAATGAGTTCAGATCTGTTCACCAACCATCATCATCATCATCATCATTATTATTATTAACCCTGCATTATAATGATATAAAAGCCCCTTAAGATTATGAACTTATATTCCTCCAATCATCTACACTCTACATTCCCTCACGACGCCAGGACAGCGGAGTCAATCACCACCTTCCGGAGACACCTGAAACCCCACCTCTTTAAGGAATACCTAGGATAGGATAAAGTAATCCCTCTCACCCCCCCTCCCCCTGAAAAGATTTAGATGCACTACTGTTCCACTGGAGGTCATAAGGTGAATGCACCAATTTGTAAGTCGCTCTGGATAAGAGCGTCTGCTAAATGACTTAAATGTAAATGTAATTTAATTAGATGTACAGGGACATTTTATTGATCTGCCAGTATTTTTATTCAGGATCCGCCCCTTAATGAGTTCCCGAGAGTCAGAGTGTCATGCCAATTACTATTGGATTATTCACCACGGCAACCACTTGTTAGTATAAAAGTGTGCGTTTTTAAAGAAAATTATTGAATTCAGAAAAATATATTTTTTATAAGACTTCTGAACATTTAGTCAAATGGCAGAGTTATTAACGTGACTATATACAGGGGGCTATATACAGGGTATTACGGTACAGAGTCAATGTGGAGGCTATATACAGGGTATTACGGTACAGAGTCAATGTGGAGGCTATATACAGGGTATTACGGTACAGAGTCAATGTGGAGGCTATATACAGGGTATTACGGTACAGAGTCAATGTGGAGGCTATATACAGGGGGTACAGAGTCAATGTGGAGGCTATATACAGGGGGTACTGGTACAGAGTCAATGTGGAGGCTATATACAGGGGGTACTGGTACAGAGTCAATGTGGAGGCTATATACAGGGTATTACGGTACAGAGTCAATGTGGAGGCTATATACAGGGTATTACGGTACAGAGTCAATGTGGAGGCTATATACAGGGTATTACGGTACAGAGTCAATGTGGAGGCTATATACAGGGTATTACGGTACAGAGTCAATGTGGAGGCTATATACAGGGTATTACGGTACAGAGTCAATGTGGAGGCTATATACAGGGTGTTACGGTACAGAGTCAATGTGGAGGCTATATACAGGGTATTACGGTACAGAGTCAATGTGGAGGCTATATACAGGGTATTACGATACAGAGTCAATGTGGAGGCTATATACAGGGGGTACCGGTACAGAGTCAATGTGGAGGCTATATACAGGGTATTACGGTACAGAGTCAATGTGGAGGCTATATACAGGGGGTACCGATACAGAGTCAATGTGGAGGCTATATACAGGGTATTACGGTACAGAGTCAATGTGGAGGCTATATACAGGGTATTACGGTACAGAGTCAATGTGGAGGCTATATACAGGGGGTACCGGTACAGAGTCAATGTGGAGGCTATATACAGGGTATTACGGTACAGAGTCAATGTGGAGGCTATATACAGGGTATTACGGTACAGAGTCAATGTGGAGGCTATATACAGGGTATTACGGTACAGAGTCAATGTGGAGGCTATATACAGGGTATTACGGTACAGAGTCAATGTGGAGGCTATATACAGGGTATTACGGTACAGAGTCAATGTGGAGGCTATATACAGGGTATTACGGTACAGAGTCAATGTGGAGGCTATATACAGGGTATTACGGTACAGAGTCAATGTGGAGGCTATATACAGGGTATTACGGTACAGAGTCAATGTGGAGGCTATATACAGGGTATTACGGTACAGAGTCAATGTGGAGGCTATATACAGGGTATTACGGTACAGAGTCAATGTGGAGGCTATATACAGGGTATTACGGTACAGAGTCAATGTGGAGGCTATATACAGGGTGTTACGGTACAGAGTCAATGTGGAGGCTATATACAGGGTATTACGGTACAGAGTCAATGTGGAGGCTATATACAGGGTATTACGGTACAGAGTCAATGTGGAGGCTATATACAGGGTATTACGGTACAGAGTCAATGTGGAGGCTATATACAGGGTATTACGGTACAGAGTCAATGTGGAGGCTATATACCGGGGTACCAGTACAGAGTCAATGTGGAGGCTATATACAGGGTATTACGGTACAGAGTCAATGTGGAGGCTATATACAGGGTATTACGGTACAGAGTCAATGTGGAGGCTATATACAGGGGGTACCGGTACAGAGTCAATGTGGAGGCTATATACAGGGTATTACGGTACAGAGTCAATGTGGAGGCTATATACAGGGTATTACGGTACAGAGTCAATGTGGAGGCTATATACAGGGTATTACGGTACAGAGTCAATGTGGAGGCTATATACAGGGTATTACGATACAGAGTCAATGTGGAGGCTATATACAGGGGGTACCGGTACAGAGTCAATGTGGAGGCTATATACAGGGTATTACGGTACAGAGTCAATGTGGAGGCTATATACAGGGGGTACTGGTACAGAGTCAATGTGGAGGCTATATACAGGGTATTACGGTACAGAGTCAATGTGGAGGCTATATACAGGGTATTACGGTACAGAGTCAATGTGGAGGCTATATACAGGGTATTACGGTACAGAGTCAATGTGGAGGCTATATACAGGGTATTACGGTACAGAGTCAATGTGGAGGCTATATACAGGGTATTACGGTACAGAGTCAATGTGGAGGCTATATACAGGGTATTACGGTACAGAGTCAATGTGGAGGCTATATACAGGGTGTTACGGTACAGAGTCAATGTGGAGGCTATATACAGGGTATTACGGTACAGAGTCAATGTGGAGGCTATATACAGGGTATTACGGTACAGAGTCAATGTGGAGGCTATATACAGGGTATTACGGTACAGAGTCAATGTGGAGGCTATATACAGGGTATTACGGTACAGAGTCAATGTGGAGGCTATATACCGGGGGTACCAGTACAGAGTCAATGTGGAGGCTATATACAGGGTATTACGGTACAGAGTCAATGTGGAGGCTATATACAGGGTATTACGGTACAGAGTCAATGTGGAGGCTATATACAGGGGGTACCGGTACAGAGTCAATGTGGAGGCTATATACAGGGGGTACCGGTACAGAATCAATGTGGAGGCTATATACAGGGGGTACCATTACAGAGTCAATGTGGAGGCTATATACAGGGGGTACCGGTACAGAGTCAATGTGGAGGCTATATACAGGGGGTACCGATACAGAGTCAATGTGGAGACTATATACAGGGGGTACCGGTACAGAGTCAATGTGGAGACTATATACAGGGGGTACAGAGTCAATGTGGAGGCTATATACAGGGGGTACCGGTACAGAGTCAATGTGGAGGCTATATACAGGGGGTACAGAGTCAATGTGGAGGCTATATACAGGGTGTACCGATACAGAGTCAATGTGGAGACTATATACAGGGGGTACCGGTACAGAGTCAATGTGGAGGCTATATACAGGGGGTACCGGTACAGAGTCAATGTGCCGGGTCATCGGTTCAGCATTTCACTGTAAGGTCTACTACACCTGTTGTATTCAGCATTTCACTGTGAGGTCTACTACACCTGTTGTATTCAGCATTTCACTGTAACGTCTACTACACCTGTTGTATTCAGCATTTCACTGTAAGGTCTACTACACCTGTTGTATTCAGCATTTCACTGTAAGGTCTACTACACCTGTTGTATTCAGCATTTCACTGTGAGGTCTACTACACCTGTTGTATTCAGCATTTCACTGTAAGGTCTACTACAGCTGTTGTATTCAGCATTTCACTGTGAGGTCTACTACACCTGTTGTATTCAGCATTTCACTGTGAGGTCTACTACACCTGTTGTATTCAGCATTTCACTGTGAGGTCTACTACACCTGTTGTATTCAGCATTTCACTGTAAGGTCTACTACACCTGTTGTATTCAGCATTTCACTGTAAGGTCTACTACACCTGTTGTATTCAGCATTTCACTGTAAGGTCTACTACACCTGTTGTATTCAGCATTTCACTGTAAGGTCTACTACACCTGTTGTATTCAGCATTTCACTGTAAGGTCTACTACAGCTGTTGTATTCAGCATTTCACTGTGAGGTCTACTACACCTGTTGTATTCAGCATTTTACTGTAAGGTCTACTACACCTGTTGTATTCAGCATTTCACTGTGAGGTCTACTACACCTGTTGTATTCAGCATTTCACTGTGAAGTCTACTACACCTTTTGTATTCAGCATTTCACTGTAAGGTCTTCTGCACCTGTTGTATTCAGCATTTCACTGTAAGGTCTACTACACCTGTTGTATTCAGCATTTCACTGTAAGGTCTACTACACCTGTTGTATTCAGCATTTCACTGTAAGGTCTTCTGCACCTGTTGTATTCGGTTTATGTGACTAATACAATTTGATTTGAGCAGTTTGTGGTCACCCGTTACAGTCCAATTAATGTATTGCTTAGTGTTGTATAGTGGCTTTGCAGGCATGCATAAAACACAATGTTTGCCACACCAAGATGTCCATGCTAAAATCACCACTGGGGTTTATGAATTTGTGGGAACTACTGAAGACCAGGCACACCTCAGATTTAACGGGGGTTTATGAATTTGTGAGGTGGTAACTATGGTAACTACTGAAGACCAGGCACACCTCAAAGATTCAACGTTTTTTTTTTTCTCTCTCAGAGTTGCCGGGATTGCACGTGTCCTACTTATGTCAGTACACAAAATAAAAATAAATCATTACGAAACTTTTATTCGATCAAATAAAACACACGTACCAAATAAGACGTTAACCAAATTCAACACTCATTGACCTCCCATACAACAACAACAACAACAACAACAACAACAACGGAAAAAACGCCACCTGCTGGGAGAAGAAAGATTTTAGGGACCGGGTTTTTTATCCCTCTCGCCTTCGCCTCTTCTTCTTCTTCTTCTTCTTCTTCTTCTCTGTTGTGGTCCGGCAGCGTCAGTAGGAATGCTAATTCGGCCAGCAGGACGAACGGTGACGTCACTCTGTATGGTAAATGAGGTAAACCTTCAAAATAAAAGACCGTCTTACAACATTGGTATTATTAGGCAAAGGGAATACTGAACAGTGGTTGGGGAAAGTATCCCAAGTAAGTGAAGATACCTTCAGAGAAAATGACTCAAGTAAAAAAGTCATCCAGTAAATTACTACTTCGGTAAAAGTGTTTGGTTTTAAAAATACACTTAAGTATCAGGCTCCCGAGTGGCGCAGTGGTCTTAAGGTGTCACTACAGACCCCGGTTCAATCCCAGGCTGTGTTTGGGAGTCCCGTAGGGCAGGAACACAATTGGCCCAGCGTCATCTGGGTTTGGCAGTCATTGTAGATGAGAATTAGATCTTTTTACCTTTATTTAACTAGGCAAATAGAACAAATTCTTATTTACAATGACGGCCTACCGGGGGAACAGTAGGTTAACTGCCTTGTTAAAGGAGCAGAACGACAGATTTTTACCTTGTCAGCTCAGGGATTTGAACCAGCAACCTTTCAGTTACAATGTAACCACATTTAACCTCATAGCTGATCAAATCAA
>NW_027040486.1:494661-519661 GCF_034236695.1 Oncorhynchus nerka
CGTAATACCCTGTATATAGCCTCCACATTGACTCTGTACCGTAATACCCTGTATATAGCCTCCACATTGACTCTGTACCGTAACACCCTGTATATAGCCTCCACATTGACTCTGTACCGTAATACCCTGTATATAGCCTCCACATTGACTCTGTACCGTAATACCCTGTATATAGCCTCCACATTGACTCTGTACCGTAATACCCTGTATATAGCCTCCACATTGACTCTGTACCGTAATACCCTGTATATAGCCTCCACATTGACTCTGTACCGGTACCCCTGTATATAGCCTCCACATTGACTCTGTACCGTAATACCCTGTATATAGCCTCCACATTGACTCTGTACCGTAATACCCTGTATATAGCCTCCACATTGACTCTGTACCGTAATACCCTGTATATAGCCTCCACATTGACTCTGTACCGTAATACCCTGTATATAGCCTCCACATTGACTCTGTACCGTAATACCCTGTATATAGCCTCCACATTGACTCTGTACCGTAATACCCTGTATATAGCCTCCACATTGACTCTGTACCGTAATACCCTGTATATAGCCTCCACATTGACTCTGTACCGTAATACCCTGTATATAGCCTCCACATTGACTCTGTACCAGTACCCCCTGTATATAGCCTCCACATTGACTCTGTACCAGTACCCCCTGTATATAGCCTCCACATTGACTCTGTACCAGTACCCCCTGTATATAGCCTCCACATTGACTCTGTACCGTAATACCCTGTATATAGCCTCCACATTGACTCTGTACCGTAATACCCTGTATATAGCCTCCACATTGACTCTGTACCGTAATACCCTGTATATAGCCTCCACATTGACTCTGTACCGTAATACCCTGTATATAGCCCCCTGTATATAGTCACGTTAATAACTCTGCCATTTGACTAAATGTTCAGAAGTCTTATAAAAATATATTTTTCTTGAATTCAATAATTTTCTTTAAAAACGCACACTTTATACTAACAAGTGGTTGCCGTGGTGAATAATCCAATAGTAATTGGCATGACACTCTGACTCTCGGGAACTCATTAAGGGATCCTGAATAAAAATACTGGCAGATCAACAAATGTCCCTGTACATCTAATTAAATTACATTTACATTTAAATTTAGCAGACTTATGGACTTACAAATTGGTGCTTAGATCCAGGAACAGTAGTGCATAAATCTTTTCAATGTCCTATCCTAGGTATTCCCTAAAGAGGGGTTTCATCTAATTAAATGTGAGGATTGGAGGAATATAAGTTCATAATCTTAAGGGGCTTTTATATCATTATAATGCAGGGTTAATAATAATAATGATGATGATGATGATGATGGTTGGTGAACAGATCTGAACTCATTAAGAGAAGGCATTCTATCTTCACTGTAATCGTTAACTCAGAAGGTTAAAACCCCACAGGTTTTTCATTACAGTTAGGTTGTTATAAGACGTGCCTTCTGGGAATGTTAAAAAGTCCAAAAAGTTGACAGGCGCGGAGTTTGAATTTAGTCTCTCGGAAGTTAACAGGGCGGAGTTTGAATTTAGTCTCTGGAAGCAATAAGGGTGGAGTTTGAATTTAGTCTCTCGAAGTTAACAGGGCGGAGTTTGAATTAGTCTCTCAGAAGTTAACAGGGCGGGAGTTTGAACTTTGTCTCAGAAGTTAACAGGGCGGAGTTTGAATTTAGTCTCAGAAGTTAACAGTAGTTTGAATTTAATCAACCAACGGTGGGAGCCTTAAAAACAGGTTGGAGTTTCTTATCCAAATGGAAAATCAACCAACGGAGTTGAATTTAGTCTATCCTCAGAAGTGTGGCTACGAGAGTGGAGTTTGAACTTAGGTTTCAAATTAACTTTTTATAACATTAACAGGCAAAGTTTGAATTTAGGTTCTAAATTAAATTTAGCTGCTCAAAAAATGCTTTTGGGTCACACAGCTGCTCAAACCAATTAAAGCTCAGCTGCTTGAACTCAAAAAGATAACATTTATAACAAACAGCTATTAAAGCTCAAACCAAGATAATTTCCCCCATTGGGTCAAACAGCTGCTCAAACCAAGATAATTCCCTCATTGGGTCAAACAGCTGCTCAAACCAAGATAATTCCATTGGGTCAAACAGCTCAAACCAAGATATTCCCTTTGGGTCAAACAGCTGCTCAAACCAAGATATCCTCCTCATTGGGTCAAACAGCTGCTCAAACCAAGATAGTTCCCCATTGGGTCAAACAGCTGCTCAAACCAAGATAACCCCATTGGGTCAAACAGCTGCTCAAACCAAGATAATTCCCCCATTGGGTCAAACAGCTGCTCAAACCAAGATAATTCCCCCATTGGGTCAAACAGCTGCTCAAACCAAGATAATTCCCATTGGGTCAAACAGCTGCTCAAACCAAGATAACCCCATTGGGTCAAACAGCTGCTCAAACCAAGATAATTCCCATTGGGTCAAACAGCTGCTCAAACCAAGATAGTTCCCCCATTGGGTCAAACAGCTGCTCAAACCAAGATAATTACCCCATTGGGTCAAACAGCTCCTCAAACCAAGATAATTACCCCATTGGGTCAAACAGCTGCATCAGACAGAGAAGTGGCTCCACCAGTGGTTGTATATAAACCCCAATTTGGGCTGAATCTCCAAGATCCTTCTTATTACCACAGCAAGCAAGGTACTTGGAGTCAAACAGACAGGCCAAGATGAGATCTTTAAGGTCAGGGTCCTCCACCAAGGTACTTGGAGTCAAACAGACAGGATGAGATCTTTAAGGTCAGGGCCCTCCACAAAGTAACTTGGAGTCAACATAGACAGGCCTGGATGAGATCTTTAAGGTCAGGGCCCTCCACAAGGTACTTGGAGTCAAACAGACAGCCTGGATGAGATCTTTAAGGTCAGGGCCCTCCCCAATGTACTTGGAGTCAAACAGACAGGCCTGGAGGGAGATATTAAGGTCAGGCCCTCCCCAAGGTACTTGGAGTCAAACAGACAGGCCTGGATGAGATATTTAAGGTCAGGTCCTCCCAATGTACTTGGAGTCAAACAGACAGACCTGGATGAGATATTTAAGGTCAGGGCCCTCCTCAAGGTACCAGGAGTCAAACAGACAGGCCTGGATGAGATATTTAAGGTCAGGGCCCTCCACAAGGTACTTGGAGTCAAACAGACAGGCCTGGTTGAGATATTTAAGGTCAGGGTCCTCCCCAATGTACTTGGAGTCTAACAGACAGACCTGGATGAGATATTTAAGGTCAGGGCCCTCCTCAAGGTACCAGGAGTCAAACAGACAGGCCTGGATGAGATATTTAAGGTCAGGGCCCTCCCCAAGGTACTTGGAGTCAAACAGACAGGCCTGGATGAGATCTTTAAGGTCAGGGCCCTCCCAAGGTACTTGGAGTCAAACAGACAGGCCTGGATGAGATATTTAAGGTCAGGTTCCTCCCCAGGTACTTGAGTCAAAAACAGGACTGGTTGAGATTTAAGGTCAGGTCCTCCCCAATGTACTTGGAGTCTAAACAGACAGACCTGGATGAGATATTTAAGGTCAGGGCCCTCCTCAAGGTACCAGAGTCAAACAGACAGGCCTGGATGAGATATTTAAGGTCAGGGCCCTCCCAAGGTACTTGGAGTCTAACATACAGGCCTGGATGAGATCTTTAAGGTCAGGGCCCTCCCCAAGGTACTTGGAGTCAAACAGACAGGCCTGGATGAGATATTTAAGGTCAAGGGCCCTCCCAGGTACTAGGAGTCAAACAGACAGGCCTGGATGAGATATTTAAGGTCAGGTTCCTCCCAAGGTGCTTGGAGTCAAAGACAGGCCTGATGAGATATTTAAGGTCAGGGCCCTCCCCAAGGTACTAGGAGTCAAACAGACAGGCCTGGATGAGATATTTAAGGTCAGGGGCCTCCACAAGGTACTTGGAGTCAAACAGACAGGCCTGGAGGAGATCTTTTGAGTCAGGGCCCTCAGGGCCCTCCCTGGGTGAGATCAAGGTAGGGCCTCCCAGGTCTGGAGTCAAACAGACAGGCCTGGAGGAGATCTTTGTCAGGATCTTGGGAGTCAAACAGACAGGCCTGGATGAGAAGGTCAGGGTCTCCCCTTGGAGTCAAACCCTTTAAGGTCAGGGCCCTCCCCAATGGAGTCAAACAGACAGGCCTGGATGAGATATTTAAGGTCAGGGCCTCCCCTGGATTCCAACATACAGGCCTGGGATGAGATCTTGAGTCAGGCCTCCCCAAACTTGGAGTCAAACAGACAGGCCTGGATGAGATATTTAGGTCAGGGGGCCCTCCCCAAGGCAACTGAGTCAAACAGACAGGCCTGGATGATGATATCTTTAAGGTCAGGGCCCCCACAAGGTACTTGAGTCAAACAGACAGGCCTGGATGAGATATTTAAGGTCAGGGCCCTCCCCAAGGTACAGGAGTCAAACAGACAGGCCTGGATGAGATGTTTAAGGTCAGGGTCCTCCCCAAGGTACTAGGAGTCAAACAGACAGGCCTGGATGAGATATTTAAGGTCAGGCCCTCCACAAGGTACTTGGAGTCAAACAGACAGGCCTGGATGAGATATTTAAGGTCAGGGAGGTGAGATCTTTGGTCATGGGAGCCAAACAGACAGGCCTGGATGAGATCTTTAGGTCAGGGCCCTCCCCAAGGTGGAGTCAAACAGACAGGCCTGGATGAGACTTTAAGGTCAGTCAAACAGACAGGCCTGGAGGAGATCTTTAAGGTCAGGGCCCTCCCCAAGGTTCTTGGAGTCAAACAGACAGGCCTGGATGAGATCTTTAAGGTCAGGGCCCTCCCAAGGTACTTGGAGTCAAACAGACAGGCCTGGATGAGATCTTTAAGGTCAGGGCCCTCCCAAGGTACTTGGAGTCAAACAGACAGGCGTGGAGGAGATCTTTAGGTCAGGACCCTCCCCAAGCCACCCCCTGACCCTGGAGTTGACCTAGATCTCCTCTGGATAGTTTAAAGGTCAGGGCCCTGTCCCTGGGCGTTGACCTCGGGAGTCTGGGAGCAGACAGGGCCCTGTCCCTGGACGTTGACCTACGCTCCTCTGGGAGCAGGTATAGGGCCCTGTCCCTGGATGACCTACTCTCCTCTGGGAGCAGGTATAGGGCCCTGTCCCTGGACATTGGTGACCTATTCAAACCAGGCCTGGGAGCAGGTAGGGCCTGTCCCTGGACGTTGACAAACAGACAGGGCCTGGAGAGACCTATATCGGCTGCCTTCGATACTGTGAACCATCAGATCCTCCTCTGACCCTCTCTCCGAGTTGGGCATCCACAAGTTACTTTGGAGTCAAACGCAGGATGTGCGTCCTACCTGACAGGTCGCTCCTACCAGGTGGCGAGTCAAATCCGTCTCCTCAGACGTGCTCTCACCACTGGTGTCCCCCAAGGCTCTGGGTTCAAAACAGACAGGCCTCTCCTATTCTCTCGCTATCACCAAGGTCACTTGGCTCTGTCATAACCAGACATGGTCTCTCCCTATCATTGCTATGCAGGGACACACCATAAGGTCTTGGAGTCAAAACAGACACCCTTCTGAGATATTTGGCGAATCGCATCTCTGCAATGTCTGGCAAACATACAGTATGGATGAGCGGATCATCACCTCCAAGCTCAACCTCGGCAAAGGTACTAGGAGTCTCTTCCAGACAAGGGGCCTGCCGATGATATCTCGCTGTCAGGGCCCTTGACAACTCCATTGAGTCCTCAGACAGGGCTAAGAATATTGGCGTGATCCTGGGCCCTCCCTAAGTCGTTCTCAAATCAAACAGACAGGCCGGTGGCCCGTTCCTGTGGGATTCATGCTCTACAACATTTCCTGGGAGTCAAACAGACAGACCTGCCTGAGATATTTAAGCGCTGGAGTCCTAAATCAGGCACTTGTCATCTCCCGTCTGGATTACTGATATTTGGGGCTGGGGCTCCCTGCCTGTGGGTTAAACCCCTACAACTCATCCAGACATTAAGGTCAGCCCGTCTGGAGTCAAACCAGGCCCAAGATTCTCTCCGTCACCCCTCCTCCGCTCTCTCAAACACTGGCTTCCAGTTGATGTTAGCATCCGCAAAGACCATGGTGCTAACATGCCCCTGCGGCCTGTGAGAACGGCACCTCAAACCTCCAGGCTCTGATCAAGGCCCTACACACCCAAACAAGGGCACTCGTTCATCCACCTCTGGCCTGCCAAGCCTCCCTACCACTGAGGAGTCAGTTGACAGGCCTGGATCAGAACTGTAAGCTGCTCTGGCCCCCAATGGTGGAACAAACTCCCCTCACATGGCCTGGACAGCGAGATCCAATCACCACAGGTCAGGGCCCACCTGAAACCCCTCTTTGAGTCAATACCAGGACAGGATAAAGTGAGATCCTTCCCCCCTTAAAAGACCTAGATGCACTATTGTAAGTGGCTGTTCCACTGGATGTCATAAGGTGAAAGCACCAATTTGTAAGTCAGGCTCTGGATAAGAGCGTCTGCTAAAAATGACTTTAAATGACTCTCCTCTGGGAGCAGGTATAGGGCCCTGTCCCTGGACGTTGACCTACTCCCCACTGGGTGCAGGTATAGGGCCCTGTCCTGGACGTTGACCTACTCCCCACTGGGTGCAGGTATAGGGCCCTGTCCCTGGACGTTGACCTACTCCCACTGGGTGCAGGTATAGGGCCCTGTCCTGGACGTTGACCTACTCCCACTGGGTGCAGGTATAGGGCCCTGTCCTGGACGTTGACCTACTCCCCACTGGGTGCAGGTATAGGCCATGTCCTGGACGTTGACCTACTCTCCTCTGGGAGCAGTATAGGGCCCTGTCCTGGACGTTGACCTACTCCCACTGGGTGCAGGTATAGGGCCCTGTCCTGGACGTTGACCTACTCCCCACTGGGTGCAGGTATAGGGCCCTGTCCCTGGACGTTGACCTACTCCCCACTGGGTGCAGGTATAGGGCCCTGTCCTGGACGTTGACCTACTCTCCTCTGGGGAGCAGGTATAGGGCCCTGTCCCTGGACGTTGACCTACTCCCACTGGTGCAGGGTATAGGGCCCTGTCCCTGACGTTGCTCCCCACTGGGTGCAGGTATAGGGCCCTGTCCCTGGACGTTGACCTACTCCCCACTGGGTGCAGGTATAGGGCCCTGTCCTGGACGTTGACCTACTCCCCACTGGGTGCAGGTATAGGGCCCTGTCCCTGGACGTTGACCTACGCTCCTCTGGGAGCAGGTATAGGAGCCCTGTCCCTGGGACGTTGACCTATTCCCCTCTGGGAGCAGGTATAGGGGCCCTGTCCTGGACGTTGACCTACTCTCCTCTGGGAGCAGGTATAGGGCCCTGTCCCTGGACGTTGACCTACTCCCCACTGGGTGCAGAGTATAGGGCCCTGTCCCTGGGCGTTGACCTACTCTCCTCTGGGAGCAGGTATAGGGCCCTGTCCTGGACGTTGACCTACTCCCCACTGGGTGCAGGTATAGGGCCTGTCCCTGGACGTTGACCTACTCCCCACTGGTGCAGGTATAGGGCCCTGTCCTGGGCGTTGACCTACTCCCCACTGGGTGCAGGTATAGGGCCCTGTCCTGGACGTTGACCTACTCCCCACTGGGTGCAGGTATAGGGCCCTGTCCTGGACGTTGACCTACTCTCCTCTGGGAGCAGGTATAGGGCCCTGTCCTGGACGTTGACCTACTCCCCACTGGGTGCAGGTATAGGGCCCTGTCCCTGGACGTTGACCTACTCTCCTTTGGGAGCAGGTATAGGGCCCTGTCCTGGACGTTGACCTACTCCCCACTGGGTGCAGTGGGGTATAGGGCCCTGTCCCTGGGCGTTGACCTACTCCCCACTGGGTGCAGGTATAGGGCCCTGTCCCTGGACGTTGACCTACTCCCCACTGGGTGCAGGTATAGGGCCCTGTCCCTGGACGTTGACCTACTCTCCTCTGGGTGCAGGTATAGGGCCCTGTCCCTGGACGTTGACCTACTCTCATCCCTCAGCAGGAAAAACAGAGCGAGACAATCATTTGTGCCAGGTGTGATATCCTCCTGTCCACTCCAGCAGGCTAATGTTCCTATCCACTCAGTAAGACCAGCAGGCTAATGTTCCTATAGACCCAGTAAGGCCAGCAGCCTAATGTTCTATAGACCCAGTAAGGCCAGCAGGCTAATGTTCCTACCTAGTAAGGCCAGCAGCCTAATGTTCCTATAGCAAAGTAAAGGCCAGCAGGCTAATGTTCCTATAGACCCAGCCTAAGCCAGCAGGCTAATGTTCCTATAGACCCAGTAAGGCCAGCAGCCTAATGTTCCTATAGACCCAGTAAAGGCCAGCAGGCTAATGTTCCTATAGACCCAGTAAGGCCAGCAGGCTAATGTTCCTATAGACCCAGTAAGGCCAGCAGCCTAATGTTCCTATACCCAGTAAGGCCAGCAGCCTAATGTTAAGGACAGCAGGCTAATGTTCCTATAGACTCAGTAAGACCAGCAGGCTAATGTTCCTATAGACTCAGTAAGACCAGCAGGCTAGTGTTTCTATAGACTCAGTAAGACCAGCAGGCTAATGTTCCTATAGACCCAGTAAGACCAGCAGGCAAATGTTCCTATAGACTCAGGTGAGACCAGCAGGCTAATGTTCCTATAGACCCAGTAAGGCCAGCAGGCTAATGTTCCTATAGACCCAGTAAGGCCAGCAGGCTAATGTTCCTATAGACCAGTAAGACCATCAGGCTAATGTCCTATAGACCAGCAGGCTAATGTCTATAGACCAGCAGGCTAATGTTCTATAGAATCAGTAAGGCCAGCAGGCTAATGTTCCTATAGAATCAGTAAGGCCAGCAGGCTAATGTTTCTATAGACTCAGGAAGACCAGCAGGCTAATGTTCCTATAGAATCAGTAAGACCAGCAGGCTAATGTTCCTATAGACTCAGTTAGACCAGCAGGCTAATGTTCTATAGAATCAGTAAGACCAGCAGGCTAATGTTCCTATAGACTCAGTAAGACCATCAGGCTAATGTTCCTATAGACTCAGTAAGACCAGCAGGCTAATGTTCCTATAGACCCAGTAAGACCAGCAGGCTAATGTTCCTATAGGCTCAGTAAGACCAGCAGGCTAATGTTCCTATAGACTCAGTAAGACCAGCAGGCTAATGTTCCTATAGACTCAGTAAGACCAGCAGGCTAATGTTCCTATAGACTCAGTAAGACCAGCAGGCTAATGTTCCTATAGACCCAGTAAGACCAGCAGGCTAATGGTCCTATAGACCCAGTAAGGCCAGCAGGCGAATGTTCCTATAGACTCAGTAAGACCAGCAGGCTAATGTTCCTATAGACTCAGTAAGACCAGCAGGCTAATGTGGTCCTATAGACCCAGTAAGGCCAGCAGCCTAATGTTCCTATAGACTCAGTAAGACCAGCAGGCTAATGTTCCTATAGACCCAGTAAGACCAGCAGGCTAATGTTCCTATAGACCCAGTAAGACCAGCAGGCTAATGTTCCTATAGACCCAGTAAGACCAGCAGGCTAATGTTCCTATAGACCCAGTAAGACCAGCAGGCTAATGTTCCTATAGACTCAGAAAGGCCAGCAGGCTAATGTTCCTATAGACTCAGTAAGACCATCAGGCTAATGTTCCTATAGACCATCAGGCTAATGTTCCTATCCACTCAGTAAGACCAGCAGGCTAATGTTCCTATAGACTCAGTAAGACCAGCAGGCTAATGTTCCTATAGACTCAGTAAGACCAGCAGGCTAATGTTCCTATAGACTCAGTAAGACCAGCAGGCTAATGTTCCTATAGACTCAGTAAGACCAGCAGGCTAATGTTCCTATAGACTCAGTAAGACCAGCAGGCTAATGTTCCTATAGACTCAGTAAGACCAGCAGGCTAATGTTCCTATAGACCCAGTAAGACCAGCAGCCTAATGTTCCTATAGACTCAGTAAGACCAGCAGGCTAATGTTCCTATAGACTCAGTAAGACCAGCAGGCTAATGTTCCTATAGACTCAGTAAGACCATCAGGCTAATGTTCCTATAGACTCAGTAAGACCATCAGGCTAATGTTCCTATAGACCATCAGGCTAATGTTCCTATCCACTCAGTAAGACCAGCAGGCTAATGTTCCTATAGACTCAGTAAGGCCAGCAGCCTAATGTTCCTATAGCCCAGTAAGGCCAGCAGGCTAATGTTCCTATAGACTCAGTAAGGCCAGCAGCCTAATGTTCCTATAGCCCAGTAAGGCCAGCAGGCTAATGTTCCTATCCACACAGTAAGACCAGCAGGCTAATGTTCCTATAGACTCAGTAAGACCAGCAGGCTAATGTTCCTATAGACTCAGAAAGGCCAGCAGGCGAATGTTCCTATCCACCCAGTAAGGCTAGCAGGCTAATGTTCCTATACCTATTCCTGCCTAACCTGACCTGACCTAACCTGGCCTAACCCTGACCTGGCCTGGCCTGCCTGACCTAACCTGACCTGACCTGGCCTGACCTGATCTAACCCTGACCTGGCCTGACCTAGCCTGGCCCTGATCTAACCTGACCTAGCTGACCTGGCCTAATCTAACCTGACCTGGCCAAACTTGGCCTGGCACATGGCCTGGCCTGACCCTAAGCTGACCTGGCCTAATCTAACCTGACCTGACCTGGCCTGACCTAACCTGGCCTGGCCTAACCTGACCTGGCCTAACCTGACCTGGCCTAACCTGACCTGACCAAACCTGGCCTGACCTAACCTGACCTAACCTGGCCTGGCCTGACCTGGCCTAACCTGACCTGACCTGGCCTGACCTGACCTGCCCTGACCTAACCTGGCCTAACCTAACCTGGCCTGGCCTGGCCTGACCTGGCCTAACCTGACCTGGCCTAACCTGACCTGACCTGGCCTAACCTGGCCTAACATGACCTGGCCTGACCTAACCTGACCTGGCCTAACCTGACCTGACCTGGCCTGACCTAACCTGACCTGGCCTAACCTGGCCTAACATGACCTGGCCTGACCTAACCTGACCTGGCCTGACCTAACCTGACCTGGCCTGACCTAACCTGACCTGGCCTGGCCTGGCCTAACCTGGCCTGACCTAACCTGGCCTGGCCTGGCTAACCTGGCCTGATCTAACCTGACCTGGCCTAACCTAACCTAACCTGACCTGGCTAACCTGACCTGGCCCTGACCTAACCTAACCTGGCTTGACCTAACCTAACCTGACCTGACCTAACCTGGCCTGACCCTAACCTGGCCTGGCCTGACCTGACCTAACTGAAGCCTGGCCTAACCTGACCTGGCCTGACCTAACCTGACCTGACCTAACCTGACCTGGCCTGGCCTAACCTGGCCTGACCTAACCTGGCCTGGCCTAACCTGGTCTGACCCTAACCTGACCTGGCCTAACCCTGACCTGACCTGGCCTGACCTAACCTGGTTTGACCTAACCTAACATGACCTGGCCTGGCCTAACCTGGCCTGGCCTGACCTAACCTGGCCTGACCTAACCTGACCTGACCTGGCCTGGCATAACCTGGCCTGGCCTGACCTAACCTGGCTTAACCTGACCTGGCCTGACCTAACCTGGCTTAACCTGGCCTGGCCTGAGCCTAACATGACCTGGCCTAACCTGGCTAACCTGCCTAACCTGGCTGACCTAACCTGGCCTGGCCTGACCTAACCTGACCTGGCCTGACCTAACCTGGCCTGGCCTAACCTGGCCTGACCTAACCTGGCCTGGCCTGGCCTGGCCTAACCTGGCCCTGACCTAACCTGGCTTAACCTGACCTGGCCTGACCTAACCTGGCTTAACCTGACCTGGCCTGACCTAACATGACCTGGCCCTAACCTGGCCTAACCTGACCTAACCTGGCCTGACCTAACCTGGCCTGGCCTGACCTAACCTGACCTGGCCTGACCTAACCTGACCTGGCCTAACGTGGCCTGACCTAACCTGGCCTGTCCTTGCCTAACCTGGCCTGACCTAAACCTAACCTGACCTGGCCTGGCCTAACCTGACCTGGCCTGACCTAACCTGGCCTGACCTAACCTAACTTGGCCTGACCTAACCTAACCTGACCTGACCTTGCCTAACCTTGCCTGGCCTGACCTAACCTAACCTGACCTGGCCTAACCTGACCTGGTCAAACCTAACCCTGACCTAACCTGGCCTGACCTAACCTGGCCTGACCTAACCTGGCCTGACCTGACCTAACCTGACCTGGCCTGGCCTGACCTGGCCTGACCTTTGCCTAACCTGGCCTGGCCTCACCTAACCTGACCTGGCCTAACCTGACCTGGCCTAACCTAACCTGACCTAACATGGCCTGACCTAACCCTGGCCTCCTCCTACAGATACCCATTACCCTCTGGGTTAGAAACCAGACTACGGCCTCCTCCTACAGATACCCATTACCCTCTGGGTTAGAAACCAGACTACGGCCTCCTCCTACAGATACCCATTACCTTCTGGTGTAGAAACCAGCCTACGGCCTCCTCCTACAGATACCCATTACCTTCTGGGTTAGAAACCAGACTACGGACTCCTCCTACAGATACCCATTACCTTCTGGGTTAGAAACCAGACTACGGTCTCCGCCTACAGATACCCATTACCTTCTGGGTTAGAAACCAGACTACGACCTCCTCCTACAGATACCCATTACCTTCTGGTGTAGACCCTCCACTATATACCTTCCTCCTACAGATACCCATTACCTTCTGGGTTAGAAACCAGACTACGGTCTCCGGCTACAGATACCCATTACCTTCTGGTCTAGACCCTCCACTATATACCTTCCTCCTATAACCATTACCTTCTGGGTTAGAAACCAGACTACGGTCTCCTCCTACAGATACCCATTACCTTCTGTGTTAGAAACCAGACTACGGTCTCCTCCTACAGATACCCATTACCTTCTGTGTTAGAAACCAGACTACGGTCTCCGCCTACAGATACCCATTGCCTTCTGGTGTAGAAACCAGACTACGGTCTCCTCCTACAGATACCCATTACCTTCTGTGTTAGAAACCAGACTACGGTCTCCGCCTACAGATACCCATTACCTTCTGGTGTAGACCCTCCACTATATACCTTCCTCCTACAGATACCCATTACCTTCTGGTGTAGACCCTCCACTATATACCTTCCTCCTACAGATATCCATTACCTTCTGGGTTAGAAACCAGAGTACGCCTCCTCCTACAGATACCCATTACCTTCTGGGTTAGAAACCAGACTACGGCCTCCTCCTACAGATACCCATTACCTTCTGGGTTAGAAACCAGACTACGGCCTCCTCCTACAGATACCCATTACCTTCTGGGTTAGAAACCAGACTACGACCTCCTCCTACAGATACCCATTACCTTCTGGTGTAGACCCTCCACTATATACCTTCTGGGTTAGAAACCAGACTACAGCCTCCTCCTACAGATACCCATTACCTTCTGGGTTAGAAACCAGACTACGGCCTCCTCCTACAGATACCCATTACCTTCTGGTGTAGACCAGACTACGGCCTCCTCCTACAGATACCCATTACCTTCTGGGTTAGAAAACCAGACTACGGTCTCCTCCTACAGATACCCATTACCTTCTGGGTTAGAAACCAGACTACGGTCTCCTCCTACAGATACCCATTACCTTCTGTGTTAGAAACCAGACTACGGTCTCCGCCTACAGATACCCCATTACCTTCTGGGTTAGAAACCAGACTACGGCCTCCTCTACAGATACCCATTACCTTCTGGTGTAGACCCTCCACTATATACCTTCCTCCTATAACCATTACCTTCTGGGCTAGAAACCAGACTACGGCCTCCTCCCTACAGATACCCATTACCTTCTGGTGACCCTCCACTATATACCTTCCTCCTACAGATACCCATTACCTTCTGGGTTAGAAAACCAAACGGCCTTCCTCCTACAGATACCCATTACCTTCTGGGTTAGAAACCAGACTACGGCCTCCTCCTACAGATACCCATTACCTTCTGGGTTAGAAACCAGACTACGGCCTCCTCCTACAGATACCCATTACCTTCTGGGTTAGAAACCAGACTACGGCCTCCTCTACAGCCTCCTTTGGTTTAGAAACCAGACTACGGCCTCCTTTGGAGATGGGGGTGTGAGCAGGAGGGTCTGGGGTAGGGTGATGTGGGTGTTGGGTGTGGCAGGTGGGTCTGGGTAGGGTGATGTGGGTGTTGGGGTGTGAGCAGGTGGGTCTGGGCAGGGTGATGTGGGTGTTGGGGGTGTGTGGCAGGTGGGTCTGGGCAGGGTGATGTGGGTATTGTAGATGGGGGTGTGAGCAGGTGGGTCTGGGTAGGGTGATGGGGCGCTGGGGGTGTGAGCAGGTGGGTCTGGGCAGGGTGATGTGGGCGTTGGGGTGTGAAGGTGGGTCTGGGCAGGGTGATGTGGGTGTTGGGGTGTGAGCAGGTGGGTCTGGGTAGGGTGATGTGAGCAGGTGAGTCTGGGTAGGGTGATGTGGGTGTTGGAGGTGCAGGTGGGTCTGGGTAGGGTGATGTGTGTGAGCAGGTGGGTCTGGGTAGGGTGATGTGTGAGCAGGTGGGTCTGGGCAGGGTGATGTGGGTGTTGTAGATGAAGGGTGTGAGCGGGTAGGTCTGGGTAAGGGGTGATGTGGAGTGTTGAGGTGTGAGCAGGTGGGTCTGGGTAGGGTGATGTGGGTGTTGGGTGTGAGCAGGTGGGTCTGGGTAGGGTGATGTGGGTGTTGGGGGTGTGAGCAGGTGGAGTCTGGGCAGGGTGATGTGGGTGTTGGGGGTGTGAGCAGGTGGGTCTGGGCAGGGTGATGTGGGTGTTGGGGTGTGAGCAGGTGGGTCTGGGCAGGGTGATGTGGGTGTTGGGGGTGTGAGCAGGTGGGTCTGGGTAGGGTGATGTGGGTGTTGGGGGTGTGAGCAGGTGGGTCTGGGCAGGGTGATGTGGGCGCTGGGGGTGTGAGCAGGAGGGTCTGGGCAGTGTGGCGCTGGGGGTGTGAGCAGGTGGGTCTGGGTAGGAGTGATGTGGACGTTTAGATGGGGGTGTGAGCAGGTGGGTCTGGGTAGGGTGATGTGGGCGTGATGGGGGTGTGAGCAGGTGGGTCTGGGGTAGGGTGATGTGGGTGTTGGGGGTGTGAGCAGGTGGGTCTGGTCAGGGTGATGTGGGTGTTGGGGGTGTGAGCGTGGGTCTGGGTAGATGGGGGTGTGAGCAGGTGGGTCTGGGTAGGGTGATGTGTGAGCAGGTGGGTCTGGGAAGGGTGATGTGGGTGTTGGAGATGGGGGTGTGAGCAGGTGGGTCTGGGTAGGGTGATGTGGGTGTTGGGGGTGTGAGCAGGTGGGTCTGGGTAGGGTGATGTGAGCGCTGGGGGTGTGAGCAGGTGGGTCTGGGCAGGGTGATGTGGGTGTTGGAGATGGGGGTGTGAGCAGGGTGGGTCTGGGCAGGGTGATGTGGGCGATGGGGGTGTGAGCAGGAGGGTCTGGGTAGGGTGATATGGGTGTTGGGGGTGTGAGCAGGTGGGTCTGGGTAGGGTGATGTCTGGGGGTGTGAGCAGGTGGGTCTGGGAGGGTGGGTGTGGGTGTTGGGGTGTGAGCAGGTGGGTCTGGGCAGGGTGATGTGGGGTGTTGGGGGTGTGAGCAGGTGGGTCTGGGTAGGGTGATGTGGGTGTTGGGGGTGTGAGCAGGAGGGTCTGGGCAGGGTGATGTGGGTGTTGTAGATGGGGGTGTGAGCAGGAGGGTGGTCTGGGCAGGGTGATGTGGGTGTTGGGGGTGTGAGCAGGAGGGTCTGGGCAGGGTGATGTGGGCGCTGGGGGTGTGAGCAGGTGGGTCGCTGATGTGGGTGTTGGGGGTGTGAGCAGGAGGGTCTGGGCAGGGTGATGTGGGTGTTGTAGATGGGGGTGTGAGCAGGTGGGTCTGGGTAGGGTGATGTGGGTGTTGGGGGTGTGAGCAGGAGGGTCTGGGCAGGGTGATGTGGGCGCTGGGGGTGTGAGCAGGAGGGGTCTGGGCAGGGTGATGTGGGCGTTGGGGGTGTGAGCAGGTGGGTCTGGGCAGGGTGATGTGGGTGTTGGGGGTGTGAGCAGGTGGGTCTGGGTAGGGTGATGTGGGTGTTGGGGTGTGAGCAGGTGGGTCTGGGCAGGGTGATGTGGGTGTTGGGGGTGTGAGCAGGTGGGTCTGGGTAGGGTGATGTGGACGTTGGGGGGGTGTGAGCAGGTGGGTCTGGGTAGGGTGATGTGGGCGTTGGAGATGGGGGTGTGAGCAGGAGGGTCTGGGCAGGGTGATGTGGGTGTTGGGGGTGTGAGCAGGTGGGTCTGGTCAGGGTGATGTGGGTGTTGGGGGTGTGAGCAGGTGGGTCTGGGTAGGGTGATGTGGGTGGGGGGTGTGAGCAGGTGGGTCTGGGAAGGGTGATGTGGGTGTTGGGGGTGTGAGCAGGTGGGTCTGGGTAGGGTGATGTGGGTGTTGGTGGTGTGAGCAGGTGGGTCTGGGCAGGGTGATGTGGGCGCTGGGGGTGTGAGCAGGTGGGTCTGGGCAGGGTGATGTGGGTGTTGGGGGTGTGAGCAGGTGGGTCTGGTCAGGGTGATGTGGGTGTTGGGGGTGTGAGCAGGTGGGTCTGGGTAGGGGTGATGTGGGTGTTGGGGGTGTGAGCAGGTGGGTCTGGGTAGGGTGATGTGGGTGTTGGGGGTGTGAGCAGGTGGGTGTGGGTAGGGTGATGTGTGAGCAGGTGGTTCTGGGTAGGGTGATGTGTGAGCAGGTGGGTCTGGGTAGGGTGAGGGTGTTGTGTGAGCAGGTGGTTCTGGGTAGGGTGATGTGGGAGCAGGTGGTTCTGGGTAGGGTGATGTGGGTGTTGGGATGGGGGTGTGAGCAGGTGGGTCTGGTCAGGGTGATGTGGGTGTTGGGGGTGTGAGCAGGTGGGTCTGGTCAGGGTGATGTGGGTGTTGGGGGGTGTGAGCAGGTGGGTCTGGGTCAGGGTGATGTGGGTGTTGGGGTGTGAGCAGGTGGGTCTGGGTAGGGTGATGTGGGTGTTGGGGGTGTGAGCAGGTGGGTCTCTGGGTGATGTGGGTGTTGGGGGTGTGAGCAGGTGGGTCTGGGTAGGGTGATGTGAGCAGGTGTTGGTAGATGGGGGTGTGAGCAGGTGGGTCTGGGTAGGGTGATGTGGGTGTTGGGGGTGTGAGCAGGTGGTCTGGGCAGGGTGATGTGGGTGTTGGGGGTGTGAGCAGGTGGTTCTGGGTAGGGTGATGTGTGAGCAGGTGGGTCTGGGTAGGGGGGTGATGTGGGAGCAGGTGGGTCTGGGTAGGGTGATGTGTGAGCAGGTGGTTCTGGGTAGGGTGATGTGTGAGCAGGTGGGTCTGGGTAGGGTGATGTGTGAGCAGGTGGGTCTGGGTAGGGTGATGTGTGAGCAGGTGGTTCTGGGTAGGGTGATGTGGGAGCAGGTGGTTCTGGGTAGGGGTGATGTGTGAGCAGTTTGGGTCTGTGTATGTTTTGATGTGTGAGCAGGTATAAAATCTGGTACAAGATAAAATAAATAAGAAAAAAAAAGGTGGTTTTGGGCCACTGATTATTCATTAGGATTTCTTAGATCGATTGCCGTTTTGTATTTCAATGTTTTGTATCAGATAATAAAAAAATATAAAATAAATTGGACAAAAGATAAAATAAATAAGACAAAAAATCTCGCCGGACTCTCTTTCATCCCGTCTCTTCTGCAACACAGTAAAGGAGGACTCCGTATGTCAGATTAGTCTCTTTTAATAAAGGAGGACTCGTGTTCAGAGCCTTTCCGTCTCTTCATTTCACCTCAGTAAAGGAGGACTCCGTGATGTCAGAACCTAGGACCAGGTCCATTTCTTCTTCACCTCAAGAAGGAAATCCGTGTGTCAGAACCTCCCATCCCGTCTCTTCTTCACCTCAGTAAAGGAGGACTCCGTGTGTCAGAACCTCCCATCCGTCTCTTCTTCACCTCAGTGAAAGGAGGACTCCGTGTGTCAGAACCTCCCATCCCGTCTCTTCTTCACCTCAGTAAAGGACTCAAAGAACCTCCCATCCCGTCTCTTCTTCACCTCAAAAGACAAAGGACTCCGTGTGTCAGAACCTCCTTCCGTCTCTTCTTCACCTCAGTAAAGGAGGACTCCGTGTGTCAGAACCTCCCCATCCGTCTCTTCTTCACCTCAGTAAAGGAGGACTCCGTGTGTCAGAACCTCCCATCCCGTCTCTTCTTCACCTCAGTAAAGGAGGACTCCGTGTGTCAGAACCTCCCATCCGTCTCTTCTTCACCTCAGTAAGGAGGACTCCGTGTGTCAGAACCTCCCATCCCGTCTCTTCTTCACCTCAGTAAAGGAGGACTCCGTGTGTCAGAACCTCCCATCCGTCTCTTCTTCACCTCAGTAAAGGAGGACTCCGTGTCAGAACCTCCCATCCCGTCTCTTCTTCACCTCAGTAAAGGAGGACTCCGTGTGTCAGAACCTCCATCCCGTCTCTTCTTCACCTCAGTAAAGGAGGACTCCGTGTGTCAGAACCTCCCATCCCGTCTCTTCTTCACCTCAGTAAAGGTGGACTCCGTGTGTCAGAACCTCCCTTCTTACAGAGGGTTTGCCACTCTTCCACAATGTGGTAAATAAAGACAGTTTTTTTTTTTAGAATGATTTACTTCTGGTTTTCAGAGGGACAGAAACCAACAGCCCACCGTGCCTTCTTTTGGAAAATCGTCAGTCCACATGTCGAGTGTAATTCCCCGATTGTATTTCACCAAGTTCTCTCTTAACTCCAGAACCACCGCCAGCTAATGTGTTGTTGTTGTCGCCTGATGCAGGACTTTATTGCCAGAGAAGAGAGACTATCAGACTGAAAACACCTCCATTGATTTAGGAAAAGACGGTCAATCTGTGCCACAGTTTAGACTACCGATAGATCAGAGTTATTCCTCCCCCTTGTGACAGTGTGGTGTAGAGACAGAACGATCAATCTACAACCATCTACCACCATCTACCACTAACTATCACCATCTACCACTAACTACCACCATCTACCACCATCTACCACCTTCTACCACCATCTACCACTAACTACCACCATATACCACCATCTACCACCATCTACCACTAACTACCACCATCTACCACTAACTATCACCATCTACCACTAACTACCACCATCTACCACCTTCTACCACCATCTACCACTAACTACCACCATATACCACCATCTACCACCATCTACCACTAACTACCACCATCTACCACTAACTACCACCATCTACCACTAACACCAACTACTACTGACTACCACCATCTACTACTAACTACCACCATCTACCACGAACTACCACCATCTACTACTAACTACCACCATCTACTACTAACTACCACCATCTACCACGAACTACCACCATCTACTACTAACTACCACCATCTACTACTAACTACCACCATCTACTACTAACTACCACCATCTACCACGAACTACCACCATCTACTACTAACTACCACCATCTACCACTAACTACCACCATATACCACCATCTACCACTAACTACCACTAACTACCACCATCTACTACCTTCTACCACCATCTACTTCACTAACTACCACCATCTACCACCATCTACCACTAACTGCACCATATGCCACTAACTGCATCTACCACTAACTATCACCATCTACCACCTTCTACCACCATCTACCACTAACTACCACCATATACCACCATCTACCACCATCTACCACTAACTACCACCATATACCACTAACTACCACCATCTACCACTAACTACCACCATCTACTACTAACTACCACCATCTACTACTAACTACCACCATCTACCACGAACTACCACCATCTACTACTAACTGCCATCTGCTGCTTAACTACCACCATCTACCACGGACTACCACCATCTACTACTAACTACCACCATCTACCACTAACTACCACCATATACCTAATCTGCCACTAACTACCACTAACTACCACTCATCTACTACCTTCTACCACCATCTACCACTAGCTACCACCATCTACCACCATCTACCACCATCTACCACTAACTACCACCATCTACCACTACCACCTTCTACCACCATCTACCACCAACTACCACCATATCACCATCTACCATCTACCACCATCTACCACTAAATACCACATCTACCACCATCTACCACCATCTACCACCAACTACCACTAACTATCACCATCTACCACCAACTACCACTAACTACCACCATCTACCACTAACTACCACCATCTACCACCATCTATCACCATCTACCACTAACTATCACCATCTACCACTAACTACCACCATCTACCACCATCTACCACCTTCTACCACCAACTACCACCATCTACCACCATCTACCACTAACTACCACCATATACTGACTGACTGACTGACTGACTGAGTAGCTGGTTGACTGACTGACTGACTGACTGACTGAGTAGCTGGTTGACTGACTGAGTAGCTGGTTGACTGACTGACTGAGTAGCTGGTTGACAGACAGACAGACAGTGTTATAACAGAGTGATTTCACTCGGTGGCAGGGTGAGTCTCTTCTCCCGGACAGACAGCATGGTTTCCATGTGCATGGCAATGACACGACACAGCTCCAGACCCTAGACACAGAGACAACGTTGTTACAACACAGAGACAACGTTGTTTCAACACAGCTCCAGACCCTAGACACAGAGACAACGTTGTTACAACACAGAGACAACGTTGTTTCAACACAGCTCCAGACCCTAGACACAGAGACAACGTTCTTCAACACATCAGACCCTAGACACAGAGAAAACGTTGTTACAACACAGCTCCAGACCCTAGACACAGAGACAACGTTGTTTCAACACAGCTCCAGACCCTAGACACAGAGACAACGTTGTTACAACACAGCTCCAGACCC
Organism: Oncorhynchus nerka; assembly: GCF_034236695.1. Classification (NCBI taxonomy): domain Eukaryota; kingdom Metazoa; phylum Chordata; class Actinopteri; order Salmoniformes; family Salmonidae; genus Oncorhynchus; species Oncorhynchus nerka. The sequence goes on from NW_027040486.1 coordinate 515,514, forward strand.
TAGACACAGACACAACGTTGTTTCAACACAGCTCCAGACCCTAGACACAGAGACAACGTTGTTTCAACACAGCTCCAGACCCAACACAGAGACAACGTTGTTTCAACACAGCTCCAGACCCTAGACACAGAGACAACGTTGTTTCAACACAGCTCCAGACCCTAGACACAGAGACAACGTTGTTTCAACACAGCTCCAGACCCTAGACACAGAAACAACGTTGTTACAACACAGCTCCAGACCCTAGACACAGAGACAACGTTGTTTCAACACAGCTCCAGACCCTAGACACAGAGACAACGTTGTTTCAACACAGCTCCAGACCCTAGACACAGAGACAACGTTGTTTCAACACAGCTCCAGACCCTAGACACAGAGACAACGCTTTCAACACAGACACAACGTTGTTTCAACACAGCTCCAGACCCTAGACACAGAGACAACGTTGTTTCAACACAGCTGCTGCAACACAGCCCAGACCCTAGACACAGAGACAACGTTGTTTCAACACAGCTCCAGACCCTAGACACAGAGACAACGTTGTTTCAACACAGCTCCAGACCCTAGACACAGAGACAACGTTGTTACAACACAGCTCCAGACCCTAGACACAGAGACAACGTTGTTTCAACACAGCTCCAGACCCTAGACACAGAGACAACGTTGTTTCAACACAGCTCCAGACCCTAGACACAGAGACAACGTTGTTTCAACACAGCTCCAGACCCTAGACACAGAGACAACGTTGTTACAACACAGAGACAACGTTGTTTCAACACAGCTCCAGACCCTAGACACAGAGACAACGTTGTTACAACACAGCTCCAGACCCTAGACACAGAGACAACGTTGTTTCAACACAGCTCCAGACCCTAGACACAGAGACAACGTTGTTACAACACAGCTCCAGACCCTAGACACAGAGACAACGTTGTTACAACACAGACACTGTTTCAACACAGACAGCACAGACCTGTTCCAGCTGCAGCTGTGTGATTCGCTGTGTCAGCAGGTCTCCCAGCAGAATGTCTACGTAGGGATAGGAGGAGCTGGAGCCTCCTGTTGGTCTCTGGGTTCTGGTGGACTGGATCTCATTCAGAGGGTAACGCGCCGTGGCCTCCTAAACACACAGAGAAACACACACACACACACACACACACACACACACACACACACACACACACACACACACACACACACACACACACACACACTGTTAGTGTATGGCTGGGTGGTAAGCTGGGAGACAGAGTCCTGAGAGAGAAACACACACACACATACACACACACACACCCACACTGTTAGTGTATGGCTGGGTGGTAAGCTGGGAGACAGAGTCCTGAGAGAGAAACACACACACACACACACACACACACACAATGTTAGTGTATGGCTGGGTGGTAAGCTGGGAGACAGAGTCCTGAGAGAGAAACATAAAAGCTGGAGTAATATTTATTACAGGAGGGAGGGAGGGAGGGAGGGAGGGAGGGAGAAAGATGAGAGATATAGAGAGGAAAGATAGAGAGAGAAAGAAGGAGGGAGGGAGCAGGGAGGGAGGGAGGGAGGGAAAGAGGGAGGGAAAGAGGGAGGGAAAGAGGGCGGGAGAGCGAGAGAAAGAGGTTAGCATTTTATATCATACCCCCAAGACATGCTAACCTCTCACCATTACAATAACAGGGGAGGTTAGCATTTTATATCATACCTCCAAGACATGCTAACCTCTCACCATTACAATAACAGGGGAGGTTAGCATTTTATATCATACCCCAAGACATGCTAACCTCTCACCATTACAATAACAGGGGAGGTTAGCATACCTCCAAGACATGCTAACCTCTCACCATTACAATAACAGGGGAGGTTAGCATTTTATATCATACCCCCAAGACATGCTAACCTCTCACCATTACAATAACAGGGGAGGTTAGCATACCTCCAAGACATGCTAACCTCTCACCATTACAATCACAGGGGAGGTTAGCATTTTATATCATACCCCCAGGACATGCTAACCTCTCACCATTACAATCACAGGGGAGGTTAGCATTTTATATCATACCTCCAAGACATGCTAACCTCTCACCATTACAATAACAGGGGAGGTTAGCATTTTATATCATACCTCCAAGACATGCTAACCTCTCACCATTACAATAACAGGGGAGGTTAGCATTTTATAGCATACCTCCAAGACATGCTAACCTCTCACCATTACAATAACAGGGGAGGTTAGCATTTTATATCATACCCCCAAGACATGCTAACCTCTCACCATTACAATAACAGGGGAGGTTAGCATTTTATATCATACCTCCAAGACATGCTAACCTCTCACCATTACAATAACAGGGGAGGTTAGCATTTTATATCATACCTCCAAGACATGCTAACCTCTCACCATTACAATAACAGGGGAGGTTAGCATTTTATATCATACCCCCAAGACATGCTAACCTCTCACCATTACAATAACAGGGGAGGTTAGCATTTTGAGGCGGTATGATATTTATGCCTCTGTAGTCATGGTAGCATCCAGGTGACACAGAGACAAACAGAGACAGAAGCAGGGCTCTAGTCGTACATGTGAGTCCTTGTGTAGGAAGTGCAGTCCGTTCTGGTTGACAGCCAACACACAGGGAGCCAGGATGGAGATGTTGCTGCTGGACTGGATGTAGAAGAAGGACGAACCAAACATGGGGAACGCACTGACCAGACCTGCACACACAGAGACACACACACAGAGACACACACACAGAGACACACACACATAGAGAGACACACACACATAGAGAGACACACACAGACACACACAGTGAGACACACACATAGAGACACACACACAGTGAGACACACACATAGAGACACACACACACACACAGAGACACACACACATAGAGAGACACACACACAGAGACACACACACATAGAGACACACACACACATAGAGACACACACATAGACACACACAGAGACACACACATAGAGAGACACACACAGAGACACACACACACAGAGAGACACACACAGAGAGAGACACAGAGAGACACACACATAGAGAGACACATAGAGACACACACATAGAGAGACACACACAGAGAGAGACACAGAGAGACACACACATAGAGAGACACATAGAGAGACACACACAGAGAGAGACACAGAGACACACACATAGAGAGACACATAGAGACACACACAGAGAGAGACACAGAGAGACACACACAGAGAGACACACACATAGAGAGACACATAGAGACACACACAGAGAGAGACACAGAGAGACACACACAGAGAGAGACACACACATAGAGAGACACACATAGAGAGACACACACACATAGAGACACACACACAGTGAGACACACACATAGAGAGAGACACACATAGAGACACACACAGAGAGAGACACAGAGAGACACACACAGAGAGAGACACACACATAGAGAGACACACATAGAGACACACACACATAGAGACACACACATAGAGAGACACACACATAGAGAGACACACACACAGTGAGACACACACATAGAGAGACACACAGAGACACACACACACAGAGACACACACACAGTGAGACACACACATAGAGAGACACACACATAGAGACACACACAGAGACACACACAGAGACACACACAGAGACACACACAGAGACACACACAGAGACACACACATAGAGACACACACACAGTGAGACACACACATAGAGACACACACAGAGACACACACACATAGAGACACACACAGAGACACACACACAGTGAGACACACACATAGAGAGACACACACATAGAGACACACACATAGACACACACACAGAGAGAGACACACAGAGACACACACAGAGACACACACAGAGACACACACACAGAGAGAGACACACACAGAGAGACACACAGAGAGAGAGACACACACAGAGAGACACACAGAGAGAGAGACACAGAGAGACACACAGAGAGACACAGAGAGAGACACAGAGAGAGAGAGACACACACAGAGAGAGAGAGAGAGACACACACAGAGAGAGACACACACAGAGAGACACAGAGAGAGACACACACAGACACACAGAGAGACACAGAGAGACACACAGAGAGAGACACAGAGAGACACAGAGAGAGAGAGACACACACAGAGAGAGA
>NW_027040486.1:524661-534661 GCF_034236695.1 Oncorhynchus nerka
ATATTTACACATGTTGTATTATCTAGATATCTGTATTATCTAGTTATATTTACACATGTTAGATATCTGTATTATCTAGTTATATTTACACATGTTAGATATCTGTATCTAGTTTATCATGTTAGATATCTGTATTATCTAGTTATATTTACACATGTTAGATATCTGTATTATCTAGTTATATTTACATGTTAGTTATCTGTATTATCTAGTTATATTTACACATGTTAGATATCTGTATTATCTAGTTATATTTACACATGTTAGATATCTGTATTATATCTGTATTATCTAGTTATATTTACACATGTTAGATATCTGTATTATCTAGTTATATTTACACATGTTAGATATCTGTATTATCTAGTTATATTTACACATGTTAGATATCTGTATTATCTAGATATCTGTATTATCTAGATATCTGTATTATCTAGATATCTGTATTATCTAGTTATATTTACACATGTTAGATATCTGTATTATCTAGTTATATTTACACATGTTAGATATCTGTATTATCTAGTTATATTTACACATGTTAGATATCTGTATTATCTAGTTATATTTACACATGTTAGATATCTGTATTATCTAGTTATATTTACATGTTAGATATGTATTATTAGTTATATCTGTATTATCTAGTTATATTTACATGTTAGATATCTGTATTATCTAGATATCTGTATTATCTAGTTATATTTACACATGTTAGATATCTGTATTATCTAGATATCTGTATTATCTAGTTATATTTACACATGTTAGATATCTGTATTATCTAGATATCTGTATTATCTAGTTATATTTACATGTCAGATATCTGTATTATCTAGATATCTGTATTATCTAGTTATATTTACACATGTTAGTTATCTGTATTATCTAGTTATATTTACACATGTTAGATATCTGTATTATCTAGTTATATTTACACATGTTTATATCTGTATATCTAGTTATATTTATCTAGATATCTGTATTATCTAGTTATATTTACACATGTTAGATATCTGTATTATCTAGATATCTGTATTATCTAGTTATATTTACACATGTTAGATATCTGTATTATCTAGTTATATTTACACATGTTAGATATCTGTATTATCTAGTTATATTTACACATGTTAGATATCTGTATTATCTAGTTATATTTACATGTTAGATATCTGTATTATCTAGTTATATTTACACATGTTAGATATCTGTATTATCTAGATATCTGTATTATCTAGTTATATTTACACATGTTAGATATCTGTATTATCTAGTTATATTTACACATGTCAGTTATCTGTATTATCTAGTTATATTTACACATGTTAGATATCTGTATTATCTAGTTATATTTACACATGTTAGATATCTGTATTATCTAGTTATATTTACACATGTTAGATATCTGTATTATCTAGTTATATTTACACATGTTAGATATCTGTATTATCTAGTTATATTTACACATGTTAGATATCTGTATTATCTAGTTATATTTACACATGTTAGATATCTGTATTATCTAGTTATATTTACACATAGATATCTGTATTATCTAGTTATATTTACACATGTTAGATATCTGTATTATCTAGTTATATTTACACATGTTAGATATCTGTATTATCTAGTTATATTTACACATGTTAGATATCTGTCTAGATATCTGTATTATCTAGTTATATTTACACATGTTAGATATCTGTATTATCTAGTTATATTTACACATGTTAGATATCTGTATTATCTAGTTATATTTACACATGTTAGTTATCTGTATTATCTAGATATCTGTATTATCTAGTTATATTTACACATGTTAGATATCTGTATTATCTAGTTATATTTACACATGTTAGATATCTGTATTATCTAGTTATATTTACACATGTTAGATATCTGTATTATCTAGTTATATTTACACATGTTAGATATCTGTATTATCTAGTTATATTTACACATGTTAGATATCTGTATTATCTAGATATCTGTATTATCTAGATATCTGTATTATCTAGTTATATTTACACATGTTAGATATCTGTATTATCTAGTTATATTTACACATGTTAGATATCTGTATTATCTAGTTATATTTACACATGTTAGATATCTGTATTATCTAGTTATATTTACACATGTCAGATATCTGTATTATCTAGTTATATTTACACATGTTAGATATCTGTATTATCTAGTTAGATATATCTAGTTATATTTATGTTATATTTACTAGATATCATGTTATATTTACAGATATCTGTATTATCTAGTTATATTTACACATGTCAGATATCTAGTATTATCTAGATATATTATCTAGTTATATTTACACATGTTAGATATCTGTATTATCTAGTTATATTTACACATGTTAGATATCTGTATTATCTAGTTATATTTACACATGTTAGATATCTGTATTATCTAGTTATATTTACACATGTCAGATATCTGTATTATCTAGATATCTGTATTATCTAGTTATATTTACACATGTTAGATATCTGTATTATCTAGTTATATTTACACATGTTAGATATCTGTATTATCTAGTTATATTTACACATGTTAGATATCTGTATTATCTAGATATCTGTATTATCTAGATATCTGTATTATCTAGTTATATTTACACATGTTAGATATCTGTATTATCTAGATATCTGTATTATCTAGTTATATTTACACATGTTAGATATCTGTATTATCTAGTTATATTTACACATGTTAGATATCTGTATTATCTAGATATCTGTATTATCTAGTTATATTTACACATGTTAGATATCTGTATTATCTAGTTATATTTACACATGTTAGATATCTGTATTATCTAGTTATATTTACACATGTTAGATATCTGTATTATCTAGTTATATTTACACATGTTAGATATCTGTATTATCTAGTTATATTTACACATGTTAGATATCTGTATTATCTAGTTATATTTACACATGATAGATATCTGTATTATCTAGTTATATTTACACATGTTAGATATCTGTATTATCTAGTTATATTTACACATGTTAGATATCTGTATTATCTAGTTATATTTACACATGTTAGATATCTGTATTATCTAGTTATATTTACATGTTAGATATCTGTATTATCTAGATATCTGTATTATCTAGTTATATTTACACATGTTAGATATCTGTATTATCTAGATATCTGTATTATCTAGTTATATTTACACATGTTAGATATCTGTATTATCTAGTTATATTTACACATGTTAGATATCTGTATTATCTAGTATATATCTGTATTATCTAGTTATATTTACACATGTTAGATATCTGTATTATCTAGTTATATTTACACATGTTAGATATCTGTATTATCTAGTTATATTTACACATGTTAGATATCTGTATTATCTAGTTATATTTACATGTTAGATATCTGTATTATCTAGTTATATTTACACATGTTAGATATCTGTATTATCTAGTTATATATCACAGTATCTGTATATCTAGTTATATTTACACATGTTAGATATCTGTATTATCTAGTTATATTTACACATGTTAGATATCTGTATTATCTAGTTATATTTACACATGTTAGTTATCTGTATTATCTAGTTATATTTACACATGTTAGATATCTGTATCTAGTTATATTTCATGTTAGATATCTGTATTATCTAGATATCTGTATTATCTAGATATCTGTATTATCTAGTTATATTTACACATGTTAGATATCTGTATTATCTAGTTATATTTACACATGTTAGATATCTGTATTATCTAGTTATATTTACACATGTTAGATATCTGTATTATCTAGTTATATTTACACATGTTAGATATCTGTATTATCTAGTTATATTTACACATGTTAGTTATCTGTATTATCTAGTTATATTTACACATGTTAGATATCTGTATTATCTAGTTATATTTACACATGTTAGATATCTGTATTATCTAGTTATATTTACACATGTTAGATATCTGTATTATCTAGTTATATTTACACATGTTAGATATCTGTATTATCTAGATATCTGTATTATCTAGTTATATTTACACATGTTAGATATCTGTATTATCTAGTTATATTTACATGTTAGATATCTGTATTATCTAGTTATATTTAAACATGTTAGATATCTGTATTATCTAGTTATATTTACACACGTTAGTTATCTGTATTATCTAGTTATATTTACACATAGTTGTTATCTGTATTATCTAGTTATATTTACACATGTTAGATATCTGTATTATCTAGTTATATTTACACATGTCAGATATCTGTATTATCTAGTTATATTTACACATGTTAGATATCTGTATTATCTAGTTATATTTACACATGTTAGATATCTGTATTATCTAGTTATATTTACACATGTTAGATATCTGTATTATCTAGTTATATTTACACATGTAGATAGATATCTGTATTATCTAGTTATATTTACACATGTTAGATATCTGTATTATCTAGTTATATTTATTATGTTAGATATCTGTATTATCTAGTTATATTTACACATGTTAGATATCTGTATTATCTAGTTATATTTACACATGTTAGATATCTGTATTATCTAGTTATATTTACACATGTTAGATATCTGTATTATCTAGTTATATTTACACATGTTAGATATCTGTATTATCTAGTTATATTTACACATGTTAGATATCTGTATTATCTAGTTATATTTACACATGTCAGATATCTGTATTATCTAGATATCTGTATTATCTAGTTATATTTACACATGTTAGATATCTGTATTATCTAGTTATATTTACACATGTTAGATATCTGTATTATCTAGTTATATTTACACATGTTAGATATCTGTATTATCTAGTTATATTTACACATGTTAGATAGATATCTAGTTATATTTATTATGTTAGATATCTGTATTATCTAGTTATATTTACACATGTTAGATATCTGTATTATCTAGATATCTAGTATTATATCTAGTTATATTTACACATGTTAGATATCTGTATTATCTAGTTATATTTACACATGTTAGATATCTGTATTATCTAGATATCTGTATTATCTAGTTATATTTACACATGTTAGATATCTGTATTATCTAGTTATATATTATCTAGTTATATTTACACATGTTAGATATCTGTATTATCTAGTTATATTTACATGTTAGATATCTGTATTATCTAGTTATATTTACACATGTTAGATATCTGTATTATCTAGTTATATTTACACATGTTAGATATCTGTATTCTAGTTATATTTAAACATGTCAGATATCTGTATTATCTAGTTATATTTACACATGTTAGTTATCTGTATTATCTAGATATCTGTATTATCTAGTTATATTTACATGTTAGATATCTGTATTATCTAGATATCTGTATTATCTAGTTATATTTACATGTTAGATATCTGTATTATCTAGTTATATTTACACAGATATCTGTATTATCTAGTTATATTTCTAGATATCTGTATTATCTAGTTATATTTACACATGTCAGATATCTGTATTATCTAGTTATATTTACACATGTTAGATATCTGTATTATCTAGTTATATTTACACATGTTAGATATCTGTATTATCTAGTTATATTTACACATGTTAGATATCTGTATTATCTAGTTATATTTACACATGTTAGATATCTGTATTATCTAGTTATATTTACACATGTCTAGTTATATCTGTATTATCTAGTTATATTTACACATGTTAGATATCTGTATTATCTAGTTATATTTACACATGTCAGATATCTGTATTATCTAGATATCTGTATTATCTAGTATATTTATAGATTTACTAGTTACATGTTAGATATCTGTATTATCTAGTTATATTTACACTGATATCTGTATTATCTAGTTATATTTACACATGTTAGATATCTGTATTATCTAGTTATATTTACACATGTTAGATATCTGTATTATCTAGTTATATTTCATCTGTTAGATATCTGTATTATCTAGTTATATTTACACATGTTAGATATCTGTATTATCTAGTTATATTTACACATGTTAGATATCTGTATTATATATCTGTTATATTTACACATGTTAGTTATATCTGTATTATCTAGTTATATTTACACATGTTAGATATCTGTATTATCTAGTTATATTTACACATGTTAGTTATCTGTATTATCTAGTTATATTTACACATGTTAGATATCTGTATTATCTAGTTATATTTACACATGTTAGATATCTGTATTATCTAGTTATATTTACACATGTTAGATATCTGTATTATCTAGATATCTGTATTATCTAGTTATATTTACACATGTTAGATATCTGTATTATCTAGTTATATTTACACATGTCAGTTATCTGTATTATCTAGTTATATTTACACATGTTAGATATCTGTATTATCTAGTTATATTTACACATGTTAGATATCTGTATTATCTAGATATCTGTATTATCTAGATATCTGTATTATCTAGTTATATTTACACATGTTAGTTATCTGTATTATCTAGTTATATTTACACATGTTAGATATCTGTATTATCTAGATATCTGTATTATCTAGTTATATTTACACATGTTAGATATCTGTATTATCTAGTTATATTTACACATGTTAGATATCTGTATTATCTAGATATCTGTATTATCTAGTTATATTTACACATGTTAGATATCTGTATTATCTAGTTATATTTACACATGTTAGATATCTGTATTATCTAGTTATATTTATCTATGTTAGTTATCTGTATTATCTAGTTATATTTACACATGTCAGATATCTGTATTATCTAGTTATATTTACACATGTTAGATATCTGTATTATCTAGTTATATTTAGTTAGATATCTGTATTATCATGTCAGATAGTTATATTTATCTGTATTATGTTAGATATCTGTATTATCTAGTTATATTTCATGTTAGATAGATTATCTAGTTATATTATCTAGATATCTGTATTATCAGATAGTATTATATTTACACATGTTAGATATCTGTATTATCTAGTTATATTTACACATGTTAGATATCTGTATTATCTAGTTATATTTACACATGTTAGATATCTGTATTATCTAGTTATATTTACACATGTTAGTTATCTGTATTATCTAGTTATATTTACACATGTTAGATATCTGTATTATCTAGTTATATTTACACATGTCAGATATGTTAGATATCTGTATTATCTAGTTATATTTACACATGTTAGATATCTGTATTATCTAGTTATATTTACACATGTATTATCTAGATATCTGTATAGTTATATCTAGATATCTGTATTATCTAGTTATATTTACACATGTTAGATATCTGTATTATCTAGTTATATTTACACATGTTAGATATCTGTATTATCTAGATATCTGTATTATCTAGTTATATTTACACATGTTAGATATCTGTATTATCTAGATATCTGTATTATCTAGTTATATTTACACATGTTAGATATCTGTATTATCTAGATATCTGTATTATCTAGATATCTGTATTATCTAGTTATATTTACACATGTTAGATATCTGTATTATCTAGTTATATTTACACATGTTAGTTATCTGTATTATCTAGTTATATTTACACATGTTAGATATCTGTATTATCTAGTTATATTTATCACATGTTAGATATCTGTATTATCTAGTTATATTTACATGTCAGTTATGTAGATATCTGTATTATCTAGTTATATTTACGTTAGATATCTGTATTATCTAGATATCTGTATCTGTTATCTAGTTATATTTACACATGTTAGTATTATCTGTATTATCTAGTTATATTTACACATGTTAGATATCTGTATTATCTAGTTATATTTACACATGTTAGATATCTGTATTATCTAGTTATATTTACACATGTTAGATATCTGTTATATTATCTAGATATCTGTATTATTTACTGTATTACATGTTAGATATCTGTATTATCTAGATATCTGTATTATCTAGTTATATTTACACATGTTAGATATCTGTATTATCTAGTTATATTTTATGTCAGATATATTGTATTATCTGTAGTTATATTTTACACTAGATATGTTAGTTATCTGTTATTATCTAGTTATATTTACACATGTTAGATATCTGTTAGATATCTGTATTATCTAGATATCTGTATTATCTAGTTTATCTAGATATCTTATATTTATTTATTACATGTTAGATATCTGTATTATCTAGTTATATTTACACATGTTAGTTATCTGTATTATCTAGTTATATCTAGTTATCTGTATTATCTAGTTATATTTACATGTCAGATATCTGTATTATCTAGTTATATTTACACATGTTAGATATCTGTATTATCTAGTTATATTTACACATGTTAGATATCTGTATTATCTAGTTATATTTACAATACTAGTTATAAAATGTTAGTGGGTATTATCTAGGGTGTGCGTTGATATCTGTATTATCTGAGTTAGTTATCTGTATTATCTAGTTATATTTACACATGTGCGTATTATCTGTTATATTTACACATGGGTGTATTATCTAGTTATATTTACACGTTAGTTATCTGTGGGTCTAGTTATATTTACACATGTTAGATATCTGTATTATCTAGTTATATTTACACATGGTGGGTGTTAGATATCTGTATTATCTAGTTATATTTACAGTTAGATATCTGTATTATCTAGTTATATTTCATGTCAGATATCTGTGTTATATTTACACATGGTGTATTATCTAGGTATTATCTGTATTATATATTTACACATGTTAGATAGTGTGGATATCTGTGGGATATCTGTATTATCTAGATATCTGGATATCTGTATTTATCTAGAGTTATCTGTATTATATAGGTGTTATCTGTATTATAGTGTCAATATCTGTATTATGTGTGATATCTGTATTATGTGTTAGATATCGTAGCGTGTTATCTGAGTGTATGTTAGATATCGTGTGTGCGTATTTATATTTCATGTTGTGGGATATCTGTATTATCTAGCGTGATATCTGTATTATCTAGTTATATTTACACATGTCAGATATCTGTATTATCTAGTGTGTGAGTGTGGGTGGGTGGGTTATATATTTACACATGGTATTATCTAGTTATCTGTAGTTATATTTACATGGTAGGCAGATATCTGTATTAAGACGGTATTATCTTTATGTTAGATATCTCTGTGCGTATCTAGTAGTATTTTACACATGTTGGGTGGGTGTATTATATAGTTATATTTGGGTGGAGGTGGGTGTATTGGGTAGTTATATTTGGGTGGGATATCTGTATTATCTAGTTGGTGGTGTAATGCTGCCAGCTGTGGCCAACTGGGTGGGTGGGTGTGTATTATTACATGGTAGGCAGGAAGATCGGTATCTTTAGTACGGTGGTGTAATGCTGCCAGCTTGGCCAACTGGGTGGGTGGGGTGTATTATTACATGGTAGGCAGGAAGACGGTATCTTTAGTACGGTGGTGTAATGCTGCCAGCTAGATATCTGTATTATCTAGCCAACTGGGTGGGTGGGTGTGTATTATTACATGGTAGGCAGGAAGACGGTATCTTTAGTACGGTGTTGTAATGCTGCCAGCTTGGCCAACTGGGTGGGTGTGTATTATTACATGGTAGGCAGGAAGACGGTATCTTTAGTACGGTGTTGTAATGCTGCCAGCTTGGCCAACTGGGTGGGTGTGTATTATTACATGGTAGGCAGGAAGACGGTATCTTTAGTACGGTGTTGTAATGCTGCCAGCTTGGCCAACTGGGTGGGTGGGTGTGTTTTATTACATGGTAGGCAGGAAGACGGTATCTTTAGCACGGTGTTGTAATGCTGCCAGCTTGGCCAACTGCTGCAGCAGCTGCTCACTGGCTTTACTCTGAGGAACCACACTCAGCAAGGCCTTCAGATAGTCTGGTAACACCTAGAACATAGAACACAGGCCTTTAGATAGTCTGGTAACACCTAGAACACAGGTCTTCAGAGAGTCTGGTAACACTTAGAACATAGAACACAGGCCTTC
>NW_027040486.1:539661-557161 GCF_034236695.1 Oncorhynchus nerka
AGACAGGTATAACAGACATCCTGACTGGTAGGGAGGGTTATAGATATAGTTAGGGTACCTTGGTAGTGGACTCCAGGACTAGAGCAGACAGACAGACAGGTATAACAGACATCCTGACTGGTAGGGAGGGTTATAGATATAGTTAGGGTACCTTGGTAGTGGACTCCAGGACTAGAGCAGACAGACAGGTATAACAGACATCCTGACTGGTAGGGAGGGTTATAGATATAGTTAGGGTACCTTGGTAGTGGACTACAGGACTAGAGCAGACAGACAGACAGGTATAACAGACATCCTGACTGGTAGGGAGGGTTATAGATATAGTTAGGGTACCTTGGTAGTGGACTACAGGACTAGAGCAGACAGACAGGTATAACAGACATCCTGACTGGTAGGGAGGGTTATAGATATAGTTAGGGTAACTTGGTAGTGGACTACAGGACTAGAGCAGACAGACAGGTATAACAGACATCCTGACTGGTAGGGAGGGTTATAGATATAGTTAGGGTACCTTGGTAGTGGACTCCAGGACTAGAGCAGATAGACAGACAGGTATAACAGACATCCTGACTGGTAGGGAGGGTTATAGATATAGTTAGGGTACCTTGGTAGTGGACTACAGGACTAGAGCAGACAGACAGACAGGTATAACAGACATCCTGACTGGTAGGGAGGGTTATAGATATAGTTAGGGTACCTTGGTAGTGGACTACAGGACTAGAGCAGACAGACAGACAGACAGGTATAACAGACATCCTGACTGGTAGGGAGGGTTATAGATATAGTTAGGGTACCTTGGTAGTGGACTACAGGACTAGAGCAGACAGACAGACAGGTATAACAGACATCCTGACTGGTAGGGAGGGTTATAGATATAGTTAGGGTACCTTGGTAGTGGACTCCAGGACTAGAGCAGACAGACAGACAGGTATAACAGACATCCTGACTGGTAGGGAGGGTTATAGATATAGTTAGGGTACCTTGGTAGTGGACTCCAGGACTAGAGCAGACAGACAGGTATAACAGACATCCTGACTGGTAGGGAGGGTTATAGATATAGTTAGGGTACCTTGGTAGTGGACTACAGGACTAGAGCAGACAGACAGACAGGTATAACAGACATCCTGACTGGTAGGGAGGGTTATAGATATAGTTAGGGTACCTTGGTAGTGGACTACAGGACTAGAGCAGACAGACAGGTATAACAGACATCCTGACTGGTAGGGAGGGTTATAGATATAGTTAGGGTAACTTGGTAGTGGACTACAGGACTAGAGCAGACAGACAGGTATAACAGACATCCTGACTGGTAGGGAGGGTTATAGATATAGTTAGGGTACCTTGGTAGTGGACTCCAGGACTAGAGCAGACAGACAGACAGGTATAACAGACATCCTGACTGGTAGGGAGGGTTATAGATATAGTTAGGGTATAACAGACACCTTGGTAGTGGACTCCAGGACTAGAGCAGACAGACAGACAGGTATAACAGACATCCTGACTGGTAGGGAGGGTTATAGATATAGTTAGGGTACCTTGGTAGTGGACTCCAGGACTAGAGCAGACAGACAGACAGGTATAACAGACATCCTGACTGGTAGGGAGGGTTATAGATATAGTTAGGGTACCTTGGTAGTGGACTACAGGACTAGAGCAGACAGACAGACAGGTATAACAGACATCCTGACTGGTAGGGAGGGTTATAGATATAGTTAGGTACCTTGGTAGTGGACTACAGGACTAGAGCAGACAGACAGACAGACAGGTATAACAGACATCCTGACTGGTAGGGAGGGTTATAGATATAGTTAGGGTACCTTGGTAGTGGACTACAGGACTAGAGCAGACAGACAGACAGGTATAACAGACATCCTGACTGGTAGGGAGGGTTATAGATATAGTTAGGGTACCTTGGTAGTGGACTCCAGGACTAGAGCAGACAGACAGACAGGTATAACAGACATCCTGACTGGTAGGGAGGGTTATAGATATAGTTAGGGTACCTTGGTAGTGGACTCCAGGACCAGAGCAGACAGACAGACAGGTATAACAGACATCCTGACTGGTAGGGAGGGTTATAGATATAGTTAGGGTACCTTGGTAGTGGACTCCAGGACCAGAGCAGATAGACAGACAGGTATAACAGACATCCTGACTGGTAGGGAGGGTTATAGATATAGTTAGGGTACCTTGGTAGTGGACTACAGGACTAGAGCAGACAGACAGACAGGTATAACAGACATCCTGACTGGTAGGGAGGGTTATAGATATAGTTAGGGTACCTTGGTAGTGGACTACAGGACTAGAGCAGACAGACAGACAGGTATAACAGACATCCTGACTGGTAGGGAGGGTTATAGATATAGTTAGGGTACCTTGGTAGTGGACTACAGGACTAGAGCAGACAGACAGACAGGTATAACAGACATCCTGACTGGTAGGGAGGGTTATAGATATAGTTAGGGTACCTTGGTAGTGGACTACAGGACTAGAGCAGACAGACAGACAGGTATAACAGACATCCTGACTGGTAGGGAGGGTTATATATATAGTTAGGGTACCTTGGTAGTGGACTACAGGACTAGAGCAGACAGACAGACAGACAGGTATAACAGACATCCTGACTGGTAGGGAGGGTTATAGATATAGTTAGGGTACCTTGGTAGTGAACTCCAGGACCAGAGCAGGCGTCCAACAGGAACGTTAAAAGGAAGGGCTTCAGGACCTCAGAACAGCGATGGAACGCAGTCAGGATGTAGAGGAGCCTCCAGCCTCTCTGACAACTGTCCCTTAAGGTTAGAGGTCAGAGGTCAGATATACACTAACCCTATAACAGTCAGGATGTAGAGTAGCCTCCAGCCTCTCTGACAACTGTCCCTAGAGGTTAGAGGTCAGAGGTCAGATATACACTAACCCTATAACAGTCAGGATGTAGAGTAGCCTCCAGCCTCTCTGACAACTGTCCCTAGAGGTTAGAGGTCAGAGGTCAGATATACACTAACCCTATAACAGTCAGGATGTAGAGGAGCCTCCAGCCTCTCTGACAACTGTCCCTAGAGGTTAGAGGTCAGAGGTCAGATATACACTAACCCTATAACAGTCAGGATGTAGAGTAGCCTCCAGCCTCTCTGACAACTGTCCCTAGAGGTTAGAGGTCAGAGGTCAGATATACACTAACCCTATAACAGTCAGGATGTAGAGGAGCCTCCAGCCTCTCTGACAACTGTCCCTAGAGGTTAGAGGTCAGAGGTCAGATATACACTAACCCTATAACAGTCAGGATGTAGAGTAGCCTCCAGCCTCTCTGACAACTGTCCCTAGAGGTTAGAGGTCAAGGTTAGAGGTTAGAGATCAATGTTAGGGTTCTTACGTTTTGGAGCTGGTGTTTCCTGTGACCTGTTTCATCACCTGGCAGTAGGCTTCATCTTTCATCAGACCATACTCCCCACTGAGCTAGAGACACACACACACACACACACACACACACACACACACACACACACACACACACACACACACACACACACACACACACACACACACACACACACATATACACACACACACACACACACACACACACACACACACACACACACACACACACACACACCTTTTTCAGAAGTAGAAGATATATGTTGGGATGCGAGTGAGCGAGCGTGCGTGAGTGAGTGAGTGGTGAGTGAGTGAGTGAGTGAGTGAGTGAGTGTGAATGAGTGAGTGAGTGTGAGTGAGTGAGTGTGAGTGAGTGAGTGAGTGAGTGAGTGAGTGAGTGAGTGAGTGTGAGTGTATGAGTGAGTGAGTGAGTGAGTGAGTGAGTGAGTGAGTGAGTGAGTGAGTGAGTGAGTGAGTGAGTGAGTGTGAGTGTATGAGTGAGTGAGTGAGTGAGTGTGAGTGTATGAGTGAGTGAGTGAGTGAGTGAGTGTGAGTGTATGAGTGAGTGAGTGAGTGAGTGAGTGTGAGTGAGTGAGTGTGTGAGTGAGTGAGTGAGTGAGTGAGTGAGTGAGTGAGTGAGTGTGAGTGAGTGAGTGAGTGTGTGAGTGAGTGAGTGAGTGGTGTGTGTGTGAGTGAGTGAGTGAGTGTGAGTGTATGAGTGAGTGAGTGAGTGAGTGAGGAGTGTGTGTGAGTGAGTGAGTGTGAGTGATGGTGGTGGTGGTGAGTGTGTGGTGGTGGTGGTGGTGAGTGAGTGAGTGAGTGAGTGAGTGAGTGAGTGAGTGAGTGAGTGAGTGAGTGTGTGAGTGAGTGAGCGAGCGTGCGTGAGTGTGTGTGTGAGTGAGTGAGTGAGTGAGTGTGAGTGAGTGAGTGTGTGAGTGAGTGAGTGAGTGAGTGAGTGAGTGAGTGAGTGAGTGAGTGTGTGAGTGAGAGAGCGAGCGTGCGTGAGTGTGTGTGTGAGTGAGTGAGTGTGAGTGAGTGAGTGTGTACCTTTAGGATCGTTGAGACCAGGTCCTGTTCTGTCTGTCCCTTCAGAGGGTAGTCTCCCATGAACTTCATCACAGCTGCAGAGTGAAGAAGGTGAGACAGGTTCCATGAGAAATAAAATAACTACACTGGACAACAATATTAACACAACATGTAAAGTGTTGGTCCCACGTTTCAGGAGAAACAAAAGATCCCAGAAATGTTCCAGACGCACAAAAAGCTTCTTTCTCCCAAATGTTTTGCACAAATTTGTTTACATCTCTGTTAGTGAGCATTTCTCCTTTGCCAAGATAATCCATCCACCTGACAGGTGTGTCATATCAAGAAGCTGATTAAAACAGCATGATCGTTACACAGGTGCACCTTGTGCTGGGGGACAATAAAAGGCCACTCTAAAATGTGCAGTTTTGTCACAGATGTCTCAAGTTTTGAGGGAACGTGCAATTGGCATGCTGACTGCAGGAATATCCTTCAGAGAAATTTCTCTACCGTAAGCGGCCTGCCACGCCATTTTAAAACATTTGGCAGTACGTCCAACCAGCCTCACAACCACGCCAGACCTCCACATCCGGCTTCTTCACCTGTGGGATCGTCTGAGACCGGCCACCCGGACAGTAGGTTTGCACAACCCAAGAATTTCTGCACAAACGTCCAGAAATCATCTCAGGGAAGGTCATCTGTGTGCTCGTTACCCTCACCAGAGTCTCGACATGACTGCAGTTCGACCCTCACCAGGGTCTCGACTTGACTGCAGTTCGACCCTCACCAGGGTCTCCACCTGACTGCAGTTCGACCCTCATCAGGGTCTGGACCTGACTGCAGTTCGACCCTCACCAGGGTCTGGACCTGACTGCAGTTCGACCCTCACCAGGGTCTGGACCTGACTGCAGTTCGACCCTCACCAGGGTCTGGACCTGACTGCAGTTCGACCCTCACCAGGGTCTGGACCTGACTGCAGTTCGACCCTCACCAGGGTCTGGACCTGACTGCAGTTCGACCCTCAGCAGGGTCTCCACCTGACTGCAGTTCGACCCTCACCAGGGTCTCGACCTGACTGCAGTTTGACCCTCAGCAGGGTCTGGACCTGACTGCAGTTCGACCCTCACCAGGGTCTGGACCTGACTGCAGTTCGACCCTCACCAGGGTCTCGACCTGACTGCAGTTCGACCCTCACCAGGGTCTCGACCTGACTGCAGTTCGACCCTCACCAGGGTCTCCACCTGACTGCAGTCGACCCTCACCAGGGTCTGGACCTGACTGCAGTTCGACCCTCACCAGGGTCTCGACCTGACTGCAGTTCGACCCTCACCAGGGTCTCCACCTGACTGCAGTTCGACCCTCACCAGGGTCTCCACCTGACTGCAGTTCGACCCTCACCAGGGTCTCCACCAGAATGCAGTTCGACCCTCACCAGGGTCTCCACCAGAATGCAGAACCCTCACCAGGGTCTCCACCTGACTGCAGTTCGACCCTCACCAGGGTCTCCACCTGACTGCAGTTCGACCCTCAGCAGGGTCTCCACCTGACTGCAGTTCGACCCTCACCAGGGTCTCGACCTGACTGCAGTTCGACCCTCCAGGGTCACCAGGGTCTCCACCTGACTGCAGTTCGACCCTCACCAGGGTCTCCACCTGACTGCAGTTGACCCTCATCAGGGTCTGGACCTGACTGCAGTCGACCCTCACCAGGGTCTGGACCTGACTGCAGTTCGACCCTCACCAGGGTCTGGACCTGACTGCAGTTCGACCCTCACCAGGGTCTGGACCTGACTGCAGTTCGACCCTCACCAGGGTCTGGACCTGACTGCAGTTCGACCCTCAGCAGGGTCTGGACCTGACTGCAGTTCGACCCTCAGCAGGGTCTCCACCTGACTGCAGTTCGACCCTCACCAGGGTCTCGACCTGACTGCAGTTTGACCCTCAGCAGGGTCTGGACCTGACTGCAGTTCGACCCTCACCAGGGTCTGGACCTGACTGCAGTTCGACCCTCACCAGGGTCTCGACCTGACTGCAGTTCGACCCTCACCAGGGTCTCGACCTGACTGCAGTTCGACCCTCACCAGGGTCTCCACCTGACTGCAGTCGACCCTCACCAGGGTCTGGACCTGACTGCAGTTCGACCCTCACCAGGGTCTCGACCTGACTGCAGTTCGACCCTCACCAGGGTCTCCACCTGACTGCAGTTCGACCCTCACCAGGGTCTCCACCTGACTGCAGTTCGACCCTCACCAGGGTCTCCACCAGAATGCAGTTCGACCCTCACCAGGGTCTCCACCAGAATGCAGTTCGACCCTCACCAGGGTCTCCACCTGACTGCAGTTCGACCCTCACCAGGGTCTCCACCTGACTGCAGTTCGACCCTCAGCAGGGTCTCCACCTGACTGCAGTTCGACCCTCACCAGGGTCTCGACCTGACTGCAGTTCGACCCTCACCAGGGTCTCCACCTGACTGCAGTTCGACCCTCACCAGGGTCTCCACCTGACTGCAGTTCGACCCTCAGCAGGGTCTGGACCTGCCTGCAGTTCGACCCTCACCAGGGTCTGGACCTGACTGCAGTTCGACCCTCACCAGGGTCTCGACCTGACTGCAGTTCGACCCTCACCAGGGTCTCCACCTGACTGCAGTTCGACCCTCACCAGGGTCTGGACCTGACTGCAGTTCGACCCTCACCAGGGTCTCCACCTGACTGCAGTTCGACCCTCACCAGGGTCTGGACCTGACTGCAGTTCGACCCTAACCAGGGTCTCCACCTGACTGCAGTTCGACCCTCACCAGGGTCTGGACCTGACTGCAGTTCGACCCTAACCAGGGTCTCCACCTGACTGCAGTTCGACCCTCACCAGGGTCTCGACCTGACTGCAGTTCGACCCTCAGCAGGGTCTCCACCTGACTGCAGTTCGACCCTCAGCAGGGTCTCCACCTGACTGCAGTTCGACCCTCACCAGGGTCTCGACCTGACTGCAGTTCGACCCTCACCAGGGTCTCCACCTGACTGCAGTTCGACCCTCACCAGGGTCTCGACCTGACTACAGTTCGACCCTCAGCAGGGTCTGGACCTGACTGCAGTTCGACCCTCACCAGGGTCTGGACCTGACTGCAGTTCGACCCTCACCAGGGTCTCGACCTGACTGCAGTTCGACCCTCACCAGGGTCTCCACCTGACTGCAGTTCGACCCTCAGCAGGGTCTCGACCTGACTGCAGTTCGACCCTCACCAGGGTCTGGACCTGACTGCAGTTCGACCCTCACCAGGGTCTCCACCTGACTGCAGTTCGACCCCTGACCAGGGTCTGGACCTGACTGCAGTTCGACCCTAACCAGGGTCTCCACCTGACTGCAGTTCGACCTCACCAGGGTCTGACCTGACTGCAGTTCGACCCTAACCAGGGTCTCCACCTGACTGCAGTTCGACCTCACCAGGGTCTCGACCTGACTGCAGTTCGACCCTCAGCAGGGTCTCCACCTGACTGCAGTTCGACCCTCACCAGGGTCTCGACCTGACTGCAGTTCGACCCTCACCAGAGTCTGGACCTGCCTGCAGTTCGACCCTCACCAGGGTCTCCACCTGACTGCAGTTCGACCCTCACCAGGGTCTGGACCTGACTGCAGTTCGACGTTGGAGCCGACTTCAGTGGGCAAATGTTCACTTTCGATGGCCACTGGTACGCTGGAGAAGTGTGCTCTTCACAGATGAATCCCGGTTTCATCAGTACCGGGCAGATGGCCGACAGCGTGAACTCAATTGCATTTTTTCAATGGCAATTTAAATACACAGAGATGTCGTGACGAGATCCTGAGGTCCCCATTGTCGTTCCATTCAACCGCCGCCATCACCTCATGTTTCAGCATGATAATGTACATAATTTCTGGAAGCTGAAAATGTCCCAGTTCTTCCATGGCCTGCACACTCACCAGACATGTCACCCACTGAGCATGTTTGGGATGCTCTGGATTGACGTGTACGACAGCACATTCAAGTTCCAGCAACTTCTCACAGCCATTGAAGAGGAGTGGGACCACATTCCATAGGCCACAATCAACAGCCTGATCAACTCTATGTGAAGGAGATGTGTTGCGCTGCATGAGACAAACGGTGGCCACACCAGATACTGACTGGTTCTGATCCACCCCAGATACTGACTGGTTCTGATCCACACCAGATACTGACTGGTTCTGATCCACCCCAGATACTGACTGGTTCTGATCCACACCAGATACTGACTGGTTCTGATCCACCCCAGATACTGACTGGTTCTGATCCACACCAGATACTGACTGGTTCTGATCCACCCCAGATACTGACTGGTTCTGATCCACACCAGATACTGACTGGTTCTGATCCACCCCAGATACTGACTGGTTCTGATCCACCCCAGATACTGACTGGTTCTGATCCACACCAGATACTGACTGGTTCTGATCCACACCAGATACTGACTGGTTCTGATCCACCCCAGATACTGACTGGTTCTGATCCACACCAGATACTGACTGGTTCTGATCCACCCCAGATACTGACTGGTTCTGATCCACCCCAGATACTGACTGGTTCTGATCCACCCCAGATACTGACTGGTTCTGATCCACACCAGATACTGACTGGTTCTGATCCACACCAGATACTGACTGGTTCTGATCCACCCCAGATACTGACTGGTTCTGATCCACACCAGATACTGACTGGTTCTGACAACACCAGATACTGACTGGTTCTGATCCACACCAGATACTGACTGGTTCTGATCCACCCCAGATACTGACTGGTTCTGATCCACCCCAGATACTGACTGGTTCTGATCCATCCCAGATACTGACTGGTTCTGATCCACCCCAGATACTGACTGGTTCTGATCCACCCCAGATACTGACTGGTTCTGATCCACCCCAGATACTGACTGGTTCTGATCCACACCAGATACTGACTGGTTCTGATCCACCCCAGATACTGACTGGTTCTGATCCACCCCAGATACTGACTGGTTCTGATCCACCCCAGATACTGACTGGTTCTGATCCACACCCCCCTACCTTTTTATTAATGGTGTCTGTGACCAACAGATGCATATCTGTATTCCCAGTCATGTCAAATCCATAGATTACGGCCTAATTAATTAATTAAAATGGACTGATTTCCATATATGAACTGTAACTCAATAAAATCATTGAAATGGTTTCATGTTGCGTTTGATATTTTAGTTCTGTATATTTGATTAGAAGCCATTGGTTAAAAGTCCCAAATAGTACGCAGTTCCCTACATAGTCCACTTCTGGAGCGCTGGTCAAAAGTAGTGTACTGTGTAGGGAATAGGGTTCCATTTGGGAACAGTGTTGTCTTACCCAGGGAGATGTCAGCTGCCACCTTGTTCATGTGGCTGTCTGTGAAGTCTATCAGAGACTCCTGGAGAGGGGACTGGGGAAACAAACACACAGCATACACACCCAGGCTGAATACTCAGAATACATAGTCAGAATACACACCCAGTCTGAATACTCAGGATACACACCCAGGCTGAATACTCAGGATACACACCCAGTCTGAATACTCCGAATACACACCCAGGCTGAATACTCAGGATACATAGTCAGAATACACACCCAGTCTGAATACTCAGGATACACACCCAGGCTGAATACTCAGGATACACACCCAGTCTGAATACTCAGAATACATAGTCAGAATACACACCCAGTCTGAATACTCAGGATACACACCCAGGCTGAATACTCAGGATACACACCCAGTCTGAATACTCAGAATACATAGTCAGAATACACACCCAGTCTGAATACTCAGGATACACACCCAGGCTGAATACTCAGGATACACACCCAGTCTGAATACTCAGAATACATAGTCAGAATACACACCCAGTCTGAATACTCCGAATACACACCCAGGCTGAATACTCAGGATACATAGTCAGAATACACACCCAGTCTGAATACTCAGGATACACACCCAGGCTGAATACTCAGGATACACACCCAGTCTGAATACTCAGAATAAATAGTCAGAATACACACCCAGTCTGAATACTCAGGATACACACCCAGGCTGAATACTCAGGATACACACCCAGTCTGAATACTCAGAATACATAGTCAGAATACACACCCAGTCTGAATACTCAGGATACACACCCAGGCTGAATACTCAGGATACATAGTCAGAATACACACCCAGGCTGAATACTCAGGATACACACCCAGGCTGAATACTCAGGATACACACCCAGGCTGAATACTCAGAATACATAGTCAGAATACACACCCAGGCTGAATACTCAGGATACACACCCAGGCTGAATACTCAGGATACACACCCAGTCTGAATACTCAGAATACATAGTCAGAATACACACCCAGTCTGAATACTCAGGATACACACCCAGGCTGAATACTCAGGATACACACCCAGTCTGAATACTCAGAATACATAGTCAGAATACACACCCTGTCTGAATACTCCGAATACACACCCAGGCTGAATACTCAGGATACATAGTCAGAATACACACCCAGTCTGAATACTCAGGATACACACCCAGGCTGAATACTCAGGATACACACCCAGTCTGAATACTCAGAATACATAGTCAGAATACACACCCAGTCTGAATACTCAGGATACACACCCAGGCTGAATACTCAGGATACACACCCAGTCTGAATACTCAGAATACATAGTCAGAATACACACCCAGTCTGAATACTCAGGATACACACCCAGGCTGAATACTCAGGATACATAGTCAGAATACACACCCAGGCTGAATACTCAGGATACACACCCAGGCTGAATACTCAGGATACACACCCTGGCTGAATACTCAGGATACACACCCAGTCTGAATACTCAGAATACATAGTCAGAATACACACCCAGGCTGAATACTCAGGATACACACCCAGGCTGAATACTCAGGATACATACTCAGAATACACACCCAGGCTGAATACTCAGGATACACACCCAGGCTGAATACTCAGAATACATACTCAGAATACACACCCAGGCTGAATACTCAGACTACATACTCAGAATACACACCCAGGCTGAATACTCAGGATACATACTCAGAATACACACCCAGGCTGAATACTCAGACTACATACTCAGAATACACACCCAGGCTGAATACTCAGGATACACACCCAGGCTGAATACTCAGGATACACTCCCAGGCTGAATACTCAGGATACACACCCAGGCTAAATACTTAGGATACACACCCAGGCTGAATACTCAGGATACACACCCAGGCTGAATACTCAGGATACACACCCAGGCTGAAAACTCAGGATACACACCCAGGCTGAATACTCAGGATACACACCCAGGCTGAATACTCAGGATACACACCCAGGCTGAATACTCAGACTACATACTCAGGATACACACCCAGGCTGAATACTCAGGATACACACCCAGGCTGAATACTCAGAATACATACTCAGAATACACACCCAGGCTGAATACTCAGAATACATACTCAGAATACACACCCAGTCTGAATACTCAGAATACACACCCAGTCTGAATACTCGCAGTACATACTCAGAATACACACCCAGTCTGAATACCCAGTTATGAATACTCAGGATACATACTCTGAATACACAGATGTGTATCTGTTGTCTGTAGTACAGGGGATGTGTATCTGTTGTCTGTAGTACAGTACAGGGGATGTGTATCTGTTGTCTGTAGTATAGTACAGGGGATGTGTATATGTTGTCTGTAGTACAGTACAGGGGATGTGTATCTGTTGTCTGTAGTACAGTACAGGGGATGTGTATCTGTTGTCTGTAGTATAGTACAGGGGATGTGTATCTGTTGTCTGTATATGTTGTCTGTAGTACAGGGATGTGTATCTGTTGTCTGTAGTATAGTACAGGGATGTGTATCTGTTGTCTGTAGTATAGTACAGGGATGTGTATCTGTTGTCTGTAGTATAGTACAGGGATGTGTATCTGTTGTCTGTAGTATAGTACAGGGATGTGTATATGTTGGGATGTGTATCTGTTGTCTGTAGTACAGTACAGGGGATGTGTATCTGTTGTCTGTAGTATAGTACAGGGGATGTGTATCTGTTGTCTGTAGTAGAGTATAGGGGATGTGTATATGTTGTCTGTAGTACAGGGGATGTGTATCTGTTGTCTGTAGTATAGTACAGGGGATGTGTATCTGTTGTCTGTAGTATAGTACAGGGGATGTGTATCTGTTGTCTGTAGTACAGTACAGGGGATGTGTATCTGTTGTCTGTAGTACAGTACAGGGGATGTGTATCTGTTGTCTGTAGTACAGTACAGGGGATGTGTATCTGTTGTCTGTAGTACAGTACAGGGGATGTGTATCTGTTGTCTGTAGTACAGTACAGTACAGTGGATGTGTATCTGTTGTCTGTAGTACAGTACAGGGGATGTGTATCTGTTGTCTGTAGTACAGGGGATGTGTATCTGTTGTCTGTAGTACAGGGGATGTGTATCTGTTGTCTGTAGTACAGGGGATGTGTATCTGTAGTACAGTACAGGGGATGTGTATCTGTTGTCTGTAGTACAGTACAGGGGATGTGTATCTGTTGTCTGTAGTACAGGGGATGTGTATCTGTTGTATGTAGTACAGTACAGGGGATGTGTATCTGTTGTCTGTAGTACAGTACAGGGGATGTGTATCTGTTGTCTGTAGTACAGGGGATGTGTATCTGTTGTCTGTAGTACAGTACAGGGGATGTGTATCTGTTGTCTGTAGTACAGTACAGGGATGTGTATCTGTTGTCTGTAGTACAGGGATGTGTATCTGTTGTCTGTAGTACAGGGGATGTGTATCGTTGTCTGTAGTACAGGGATGTGTATCTGTTGTCTGTAGTACAGTACAGGGATGTGTACCTGTTGTCTGTAGTATAGTACAGGGATGTGTATCTGTTGTCTGTGTACAGGGATGTGTATCTGTTGTCTGTAGTACAGGGATGTGTATCTGTCTGTCAGTACAGGGATGTGTATCTGTTGTCTGTAGTACAGTATAGGGGATGTGTATCTGTTGTCTGTAGTACAGGGATGTGTATCTGTCTGTAGTACAGTATAGGATGTGTATATGTTGTCTGTAGTATAGTACAGGGATGTGTATCTGTTGTCTGTAGTACAGTACTGGGGATGTGTATCTGTTGTCTGTAGTACAGTACAGGGATGTGTATCTGTTGTCTGTAGTACAGGGGATGTGTATCTGTTGTCTGTAGTACAGGGGATGTGTATCTGTTGTCTGTAGTACAGGGATGTGTAACTGTTGTCTGTAGTACAGTACAGGGATGTGTATCTGTTGTCTGTAGTACAGTACAGGGATGTGTATCTGTTGTCTAGTACAGTACAGGGATGTGTATCTGTTGTCTGTAGTACAGTACAGGGATGTGTATCTGTTGTCTGTAGTACAGCACAGGGATGTGTATCTGTTGTCTGTAGTACAGTACAGGGATGTGTATCTGTTGTCTGTAGTACAGTACAGGATGTGTATCTGTTGTCTGTAGTACAGTACAGGGGATGTGTATCTGTTGTCTGTAGTACAGTACAGGGATATGTATCTGTTGTCTGTAGTACAGCACAGGATGTGTATCTGTTGTCTGTAGTACAGTACAGGGATGTGTATCTGTTGTCTGTAGTACAGGGGATGTGTATCTGTTGTCTGTAGTATAGTACAGGGATGTGTATCTGTTGTCTGTAGTACAGGGGATGTGTATCTGTTGTCTGTAGTACAGGGATGTGTATCTGTTGTCTGTAGTATAGTACAGGGATGTGTATCTGTTGTCTGTAGTACAGGGATGTGTATCTGTTGTCTGTAGTACAGTACAGGGGATGTGTATCTGTCTGTAGTCAGGGATGTGTAGTACAGTACAGGGGATGTGTATCTGTTGTCTATAGTACAGTACAGGGATGTGTATCTGTTGTCTGTAGTACAGGGATGTGTATCTGTTGTCTGTAGTATAGCACAGGGATGTGTATCTGTTGTCTGTAGTATAGTACAGGGATGTGTATCTGTTGTCTGTAGTACAGTACAGGGATGTGTATCTGTTGTCTGTAGTACAGTACAGGGATGTGTATCTGTTGTCTGTAGAATAGTACAGGGGATGTGTATCTGTTGTCTGTAGTACAGTACAGGGATGTGTATCTGTTGTCTGTAGTACAGTACAGGGGATGTGTATCTGTTGTCTGTAGTACAGTACAGGGATGTGTATCTGTTGTCTGTAGAATAGTACAGGGATGTGTATCTGTTGTCTGTAGTACAGCACAGGGATGTGTATCTGTTGTCTGTAGTACAGGGGATGTGTATCTGTTGTCCGTAGTACAGTACAGGGGATGTGTATCTGTTGTCTGTAGTACAGTACAGGGGATGTGTATCTGTTGTCTGTAGTACATGGGATGTGTATCTGTTGTCTGTAGTACAGTACAGGGGATGTGTATCTGTTGTCTGTAGTACAGCACAGGGATGTGTATCTGTTGTATGTAGTACAGTACAGGGATGTGTATCTGTTGTCTGTAGTATAGCACAGGGATGTGTATCTGTTGTCTGTAGTACAGGGATGTGTATCTGTTGTCTGTAGTATAGTACAGGGATGTGTATCTGTTGTCTGTAGTACAGCACAGGGATGTGTATCTGTTGTTTGTAGTACAGGGATGTGTATCTGTTGTCTGTAGTACAGTACAGGGATGTATCTGTTGTCTGTAGTACAGTACAGGGAATGTGTATCTGTTGTCTGTAGTATAGTACAGGGGATGTGTATCTGTTGTCTGTAGTACAGTACAGGGATGTTTATCTGTTGTCTGTAGCACAGGGGATGTGTATCTGTTGTCTGTAGTACAGGGATGTGTATCTGTTGTCTGTAGTACAGGGGATGTGTATCTGTTGTCTGTGGTACAGGGGATGTGTATCTGTTGTCTGTAGTACAGGGATGTGTATCTGTTGTCTGTAGTATAGCACAGGGATGTGTATCTGTTGTCCGTAGTACAGGGGATGTGTATCTGTTGTCTGTAGTACAGCACAGGGGATGTGTATCTGTTGTCTGTAGTACAGCAGGGGATGTGTATCTGTTGTCTGTAGTATAGTACAGGGATGTGTATCTGTTGTCTGTAGTACAGGGATGTGTATCTGTTGTCGTAGTATAGTACAGGGATGTGTATCTGTTGTCTGTAGTATAGTACAGGGATGTGTATCTGTTGTCTGTAGTACAGCACAGGATGTGTATCTGTTGTCTGTAGTACAGTACAGGGGATGTGTATCTGTTGTCTGTAGTACAGTACAGGATGTGTATCTGTTGTCTGTAGTATAGTACAGGGACGTGTATCTGTTGTCTGTAGTACAGTACAGGGATGTGTATCTGTTGTCTGTAGTACAGGGGATGTGTATCTGTTGTCTGTAGTACAGTACAGGATGTGTATCTGTTGTCTGTAGTACAGTACAGGGATGTGTATCTGTTGTCCGTAGTACAGCACAGGAATGTGTATCTGTTGTCTGTAGTATAGTACAGGGGATGTGTATCTGTTGTCTGTAGTACAGTACAGGGGATGTGTATCTGTTGTCTGTAGTACAGGGATGTGTATCTGTTGTCTGTAGTACAGGGATGTGTATCTGTTGTCTGTAGTACAGGGATGTGTATCTGTTGTCTGTAGTATAGTACAGGGATGTGTATCTGTTGTCTGTAGTATAGTACAGGGGATGTGTATCTGTTGTCTGTAGTACAGGGATGTGTATATGTTGTCTGTAGTACAGTACAGGGATGTGTATCTGTTGTCTGTAGTATAGTACAGGGATGTGTATCTGTTGTCTGTAGTACAGTACAGGGATGTGTATCTGTTGTCTGTAGTACAGGGGGTATCTGTTGTCTGTAGTACTGTTGTCAGTACAGTACAGGGATGTGTATCTGTTGTCTGTAGTACAGTACAGGGGATGTGTATCTGTTGTCTGTAGTACATGGATGTGTATCTGTTGTCTGTAGTACAGCACAGGGATGTGTATCTGTTGTCTGTAGTACAGTACAGGGGATGTGTATCTGTTGTCTGTAGTATAGTACAGGGATGTGTATCTGTTGTCTGTAGTACAGGGATGTGTATCTGTTGTCTGTAGTATAGTACAGGGATGTGTATCTGTTGTCTGTAGTACAGTACAGGGATGTGTATCTGTTGTTTGTAGTACAGGGGATGTGTATCTGTTGTCTGTAGTACAGTACAGGATGTGTATCTGTTGTCTGTAGTACAGTACAGGGATGTGTATCTGTTGTCTGTAGTACAGTACAGGGAATGTGTATCTGTTGTCTGTAGTATAGTACAGGGGATGTGTATCTGTTGTCTGTAGTACAGTACAGGGATGTGTATCTGTTGTCTGTAGTACAGGGGATGTGTATCTGTTGTCTGTAGTACAGGGATGTGTATCTGTTGTCTGTAGTACAGGGATGTGTATCTGTTGTCTGTGGTACAGGGATGTGTATATGTTGTCTGTAGTACAGGGATGTGTATCTGTTGTCTGTAGTATAGTACAGGGATGTGTATCTGTTGTCTGTAGTACAGGGGATGTGTATCTGTTGTCTGTAGTACAGCACAGGGATGTGTATCTGTTGTCTGTAGTACAGTACAGGGATGTATCTGTTGTCTGTAGTATAGTACAGGGGATGTGTATCTGTTGTCTGTAGTACAGGGGATGTGTATCTGTTGTCTGTAGTATAGTACAGGGATGTGTATCTGTTGTCTGTAGTATAGTACAGGGATGTGTATCTGTTGTCTGTAGTACAGTACAGGGGATGTGTATCTGTTGTCTGTAGTACAGTACAGGGGATGTGTATCTGTTGTCTGTAGTACAGTACAGGGATGTGTATCTGTTGTCTGTAGTATAGTACAGGGGATGTGTATCTGTTGTCTGTAGTACAGTACAGGGGATGTGTATCTGTTGTCTGTAGTACAGGGATGTGTATCTGTTGTCTGTAGTACAGTACAGGGGATGTGTATCTGTTGTCTGTAGTACAGTACAGGATGTGTATCTGTTGTCTGTAGTACAGTACAGGGAATGTGTATCTGTTGTCTCTAGTATAGTACAGGGATGTGTA